>NC_081533.1:5151164-5343664 GCF_030273125.1 Centropristis striata | reverse complement strand
CCCAGAGGATTAATGATAACATTCTATCCCTGTTCTGTTTTCATGTGAAGCTTTTGGTGCATGTTGAGCTGTATTTGTGGTATGAAACGTGCTATTCAAATAATATTATTTTGACAGGCTCTGTGTGCACCACCCGCAAGAAGACGGGGGTGGGGTACCCCCAGCTCAGCGCTGTCATCGAGTGTGCAGATGCAGCCCACGGCTTGGGAGGCCACATCATCTCTGTGAGTGACTCTCTTATAATAAAATAATTATAATAAAAGTGCTTTAATCATCATTTATACACACTTATTGTTGTCTGAAATAGGGCTGGGCGATATGGACCAAAAGTCATATCCTGATATATTTGATTATTTCAGTCAAAGTCAAATATGACATGTCACAAGTAGTTTTATTGAAACCGTTTATTTAAGTGAACATAAATACTGTATAACATGCCTTTTAAGGCGAGGTAAATAATGTGGCTAAATAAGATTTTGGGAAGTGGAAGTGAAGAAGAAAAACATCCAAAATACACATTTAAGTGTTTATTTTGCTACACTTGTATGTGTAAATTCACCAAACATTAGCATTAAATAATGTCTCATTTGCATACTAAAACAAAATATTTCAGAAAACTGTGATACAATAAAGCATTTTGTATAATATTGCAATAAAATATATGCTTATTTGCCTTTTTAATAAGAGTTTTATGAGGAGATTGATACCACTCATGTCTAAATATGAAGCTTCAGTTAGCTTAGTTTAGCATAGAGATTAGAAATAGGGGCTAACAGGTGGTGTGGCTGTCTGAAGTCTTGATGCTTTGTCCCGAGCTAACTGGCTAAACACGAGCTAAGTGTTTCAGGTTCACAGTGACTGGACAGAGCGGTAACAATGTTCTTATCTGACTCCAGGCAAGACAGAACTATTCCTTTCAACTTAGACTTTGATAGAAACTATTGATCACTTGTTCTCTTCTCACGGCCGCTGTGGTTCACCAGATGTGTATTTCACTGTGAGAATGTGCACCTTTTTATCTTTTGTTTGTACATGCGGCGATGATAAACACACAGTGACTCTTACAACATTGTGTCTTGTCTCCTCTTCTCTTTCACACAGGATGGGGGATGTACTTGCCCCGGAGATGTCTCAAAAGCTTTTGGTAAGATTGTTTTTGCAATCAAATTCCACCCATTGTAAGAATTCTCTCCGTTAAAACAATCTTGTCATGTTACGTTTGCTCTCAGGCGCTGGAGCGGACTTTGTTATGCTGGGCGGCATGCTTGCTGGACACTCGGAGAGCGGGGGAGAGGTTATTGAGAAAAACGGCAAGAAATACAAGCTGTTCTACGGAATGAGCTCCGACACGGCGATGAAGAAACATGCAGGAGGTGTAGCCGAGTACAGGTCAGAGTCTCAGGCCTTTCATGTGTAAAGGGGGAAATATGTCTGTGTTTGAGGCAGGCGGCAACCTCCGGGTCTGAGCAGGGAGGCGAACCAGGAAGTGCCTTAAACTGCATTCTACCGAATAAATTCCAGCAGAAGCATTTGGGTCCATTCATTTCAATACAAAATGAGAAAACTTCTCACTTGATTTATTACCTCAGAAATGTTTTTTTAGGACAACACTATGGTCTCAATCACTAGTAAAACATCTTCTTCAAGACAATCTGATGTTAATAGTGTAAATAATGGCTCCATTTAGAAGAAAATAGAAGATAAAGAATCGTATGATTTGGGGCGTGGCTACCTTTGATTGACAGGTCACTAACAAGACGAGCCGTCATCAGGAGCGAATGCGTATCCACGGCAGGCAACGTGTCAATAAAGTTTTATATATATATATATATATATATATATATTCACACACAGTTGTATATATAAGTATGTGAACCCTCTGACATTACCTAGTTTTCTGCATTAATTTGTCATAAAACGTGATCTTATTTGCATCTAAGTCTCAAGTAAAGACAAACACAACATGCTTAACCTAATACCACACAAACAATTATAATTAACATGTCTTTATTAAACACATCCATTAAACATTTAAAGTGATGGTGGAAAAAGTAAGTGAACCTTTTGGCTAATGACTCCATTAAGAACTAATTGGAGTCAGGAATTAGCAAATTTGGAGTCCTAACAATGAAATGAGATTTGAGTGAGGTGTAGAGATACTTTGACCTGTAAAAAATACTCAAACTTTTTGAGATTGCTATTCACAAGAAGCATCTGCTCATATGAACCAGACCTGTGATCAAGAATTGTTGATTTGCATCAGACTGGAAGGGGTTTACAAAGTAATCTCAAATACTTCACATTTATTCACATTTAGTTTTTGTTTTTTGCCAAATCTAACATCCCAGTTAATGCTCCAGTTAATGCTAACATGAATTAGCAGCAGCTTCTCTCAGTCAGGTTGAGGTGTAGAGAGGCTGTAGTCAGTGATCAGGTCCCTCTCCTCCTCCACAGTCCAGATATGGTCTGCTCCCCGTATCGGAAACAAGATGGAGACGAGTGTAACGCTAAACTCGATGCCTGAAACGTGCCACAAACCAACGTCACGGTCACTACGTCCATTCTTTGTACAGTCTATGGTTTGAGGGTAATCCCAGATTTTTTTGTCTCCAGAGCGTCTGAGGGGAAGACGGTGGAAGTTGTTTACAAAGGTCCGGTGGAGGAAACCATACGAGACGTCCTGGGAGGAGTCCGCTCCACCTGCACCTACGTTGGGGCTGGCAAACTGAAGGAGCTGAGCCGCAGGACCACCTTCATCAGGGTCACCCAGCAGCTCAACACCGTCTTCGGCAACGACAGCTGAACGTCCTTCAGGTCAAAGGAAAAGTCTGCAACACTGCCTGTTCTCTCTCACTCCCGGATGCTGCTTGAGCAGGTGTAAAAACAAGTGAGCAGACATGAGTATTAAAGAGATAGTTTGGATATTTTTGAAGTGGGGTTGCATGAGGTACTTATAGTCAGTGTATTACCTGCACTAGATGACTGTCAGCACACACTCAGTTTGTGGAAACAGACAGGAGAACTGACACAGATGCTAATAAATACACTGCTGTGAATGAGGGCAACAGCTAAATGTATTTTATCCACCTCATAAGGCGATATTTAGAATACTTCCACCACTAAACCTTGCTGTCAGACAGACATTTTTGGTGGGAAAATGAAACCATAATATCCATCGAGGGTCTCTGCCATCTAAAACCACTAGATTGCTTTGATAAAAATACTAATTTTACTTCACTTGCTGGTCTGCCACAGCCTTGATCAGTTAGATTGTTTTATTGTGTGACAAACTAACTAGCCAGCAACAAGCTCCTGTGTTTTGCATGGTAGAATGACTGTTTTTGTCTGGTAGTAGTCTGGTGGATTTGAAGAGAGCAAAGATAAGTTTCCCTACAGAAAGGTT
Source organism: Centropristis striata (assembly GCF_030273125.1). Taxonomy (NCBI): domain Eukaryota; kingdom Metazoa; phylum Chordata; class Actinopteri; order Perciformes; family Serranidae; genus Centropristis; species Centropristis striata. Next base: position 5,340,261 of record NC_081533.1, on the reverse strand, counting down.
TGTCTAATGGCAAAATAAAGTTTGAAAATATACGTAAAATAGTGTCCCCCAAACTGATATTGTTTTGGGTAGTTTTTGCTCATTTTAGGTGGATAAAATATGTCCACAGTAGTACATTGCTTATACTACTGTAGGTAACACACTGACTATGGATAAGTACCTCATAAAAGATATCCAAACCATCCCTTTAATGCTTAAAACATGGTCCCTTTACTACCCTTATTCATATTTTTTAACCCATAAGGAAGGATTCAATGCAATTTTAGTATATTGGGTTTCAACTTCACTGACATTAACAGAGATTTCTTTCGTTACATTCACAATCGATTCAGAGTCGATTTAGACTCCAAGTGTTACTTTTGCCATGCTATCTACAAGTGTTTCAGGGGTCAGGTTGTCTCCAGACAGTAAACTGGAACAGAACGTCTCCAGCTTTCTGCTGTCTCATCGTTCCAATGCAAGGTCCATAGTTGTCTTTTTATGCAAATAGCTGTGTTTTATCTACAATGTGTCTTTACACCCATACTGTAAGCCTTTGTCACACACATTACATTTTAGCAAATGTCTTAAATTACTTAGAAAGTGCTCAATATATATGCAGCTGCTGTGGCTAATTAGGAAACCGATCACATCATTCCACCACATTTTGCACTTTAATTATCTTTTAATTTGAGCTCTAATATTGCATTTCACTTATTGTTTTATAGAAATGTTTTGAAACAGTGAATTAGATATTTGGAGACCTCTTATATGGACCAGTATGTGCTGAATGCTACAGTACAGTACTAGAGCACATACAGTACATTACAATGATGTGCTGAATTTATAGCATAGGTGTTATTTAACATAAATATATGCAGCTTTTCTTCCTCTCTGGTTCCAGCTGCTGCTGATCAGTACCAAAGTTTGTGTGGGCTTATGTTAGTGATGTGCACATTTTAATTATGATTCATTATAGCCTTTGAGTTAAGGGGTCATTCCTTGGAGGTTTCACTTCACACTGTCTGTAGTTAAACAATGTCAAGCTGTTCTTTCATGGTCTGTGCTGTTCCATTTTCTTATTGTAACATTGGTGGGAAAATGTGTTATTGATATGCAGTTTTTAAATTCACTTGTTTTAAACAGTCAATAAAAACATTCCACATCCTTAAAACCTGACAGACTTTATTGTTGATTGGATCATTCACAGAGTAAATAAGCATTTCTTGTTGACATTTTGATTTAATAGGACAATGTAGTGTAAAATAAGAGCACTGTGTGAGCGCAGTGATGTGTTCACCACCAGTAGATGGAGACAAACACCTTAAAGTGTGAGACAGTAAAAGAAGCATTACAAAACAACCTTGTTGCGTACATTAGAAACAACTCCCAAAACAAAATCATTAACATTACCACAATCGAAAAATATGTTTCCTATAGTATATGATGTGTATATTATACACCAAAAAAAATCATCTTATAAATTAAATTTGCATTAAAAGCACTTTATTTTGATTTGACAGCAATTTGACACTAAACTAATATTTATATTCATGGGGCGTTCCCGGTGGCACACCTGGCAGAGCGCGTACCACAGAGGCGTTGTCCTCGTAAGCAGGCGGCCCGGGTTTGAATCCGACTCGGAGCCCTTTCCTGCATGTCTTCCCCTCTGTCTCCCCCTTCATTCTGTTCTATCAATAAAGCCCAAAAATGGCCAAAAAAATATCTTAAAAAAATACATATTTATATTCATCCAATGAAAGCAAGGGACATTAAAACTGTAGATATATGATGCTTTGTATTAGCAATGATCAGTACTCTCACCCATTACTGAAGTTCACAAATCACATCTATGCAAACGTCACCAATAACTGCTCCACAGGAACAATTACCCTGTTGAGGGTGGCCGTAACGTTGATCACTGTATCCTCTGTCGCTCTTGTAGTAAGTCTTTCCACATTGGCACTTCCAATCCTGCCGTTGCCTATATTTGTCATAATTATTTTCTAGTTGAACAAAGGGGGCCAGGTCCCAGTTGTTGATGCTCATCTTAATCGTGACGATTTCTTCCCTCTGGTGCCGTCCAGTTATGCTGAAGAAGGACAGCGAGGAGACGACGGAGTTCCAAATCACTTCGACCATTTCAGGTCGTGGTACAGCCTCGTTTCCCTCTCTGCCCAGATGTGAGATTAATGCAGAGGAAACCCTGCGTGTTTTCTGTGGTGTAACCTTGGCATTGCTCTGCGCCCCAAAAACACTTGAACTGACTGGTGCATCATCATATTCTGTTGTGAGAGAGCTTAGCTGGTTATATTTGCAGCACAGACCATAGACATGTCCATACTTCCAATCTGTACGCATTGCAGACTGTTTGTCACATAAACCAATGGCCCAGTTGCAGTCTGGGGAAAGTCTGATCATCCACCTCTGAATGTTAGGAACTGCCTGGGTGCTACTGATCAGAAGAGTGGCAGAGCTTTTGCACTGTGAAGTTTTGTAGAAAACTTTCCTTCTGTCTATGGACAGCAACATGCCAGAGCTAAAAAGCTGTGGGTCAAAGATCAGGTCAGAACGAATAGCAGTGAGCTCTGGATCCACCAGAGTCAGCAGGGATCCCCAGAATTGGCCTGCCTGCTTCATCATCTTTTCCCCGTTCTGTCTTATCTCCTGAACCAGTTTGTCCCGATCACTGCCAGGCTCCAAGCCTTTCCTCAGATCCACAGCCTTGGCCTTCTCCACATCCTGATGCACCTGAGAATACATCTGCAGGAATCTGAAGGTGTCCTTCTCCTGCTGTGCAGCTTGCATGCTGCTCTTGCTGGTTCTGATGGACACCATCCGGGCAGAGACTGAACTCTGGACACTGGTCAGGGTGATGTCACGCAGGTTAGTCACAGCCTCAATGAGACGCACGCTAGAGCAACCCAGCTCCTCTCTTTCACTCTTATCCCACTTTTCCAGACTCATACTCTGGGAATCAACTTTCACCAGTAAGGCCTGCTGACTGGCATCGTTGAGCTTCGCCAGGAGCTCTTTGTGGGCTGTGGAGAAGGTCTTCATATTGTGCAGACGGTGCTGGTCTTCAATGGCGCAGGAAACACACACATAGGTCATGTGATCCAAGCAGTAGTACTGCAGGAGTTTGCCATGCTGGGGGCATTTAGTGGTGCCACCTAAGCCTGCATCCCCTGAGGCCATTGGCTCGGTCAGAGGATGAGTTTGGAGTAACACAGGAGTGGTGAGGTGGGTCTGGAGGTGCTGGACGCACATGGAGATGTCACATTTCATGCAGGTCTTCCGTGCCGGTTTCCTGTCCTCCCCTGTGCACATGTCACAGAGGATAGCTCCTGGGTCCTTTGGTTGTTCGTCAGACATGTTTTCAAAAGCAGGAAGTCCTGATTTGATTTTTCTTGAAAATTAGTTTGTACTGAAGTCCCTAGAATCCTCCTTGTTGACTCTGTTTTGGCAGAAAACCGATGAAATCCGATTTCTTGAATGTAGTTGTTCACCCGTTTCTGGTCTGACAACTCTACCACAGCAGCAGTTTCGTTTACTGCTAAGTAAAACACTCAGAGGGTGGAGTTAGACTGCGGATGGACTTGGGAGCAGCCTTTTAATTTGGTTATGATAGGTAAGCTTCATGTGACACATTAGAAATGAGGAAGTGACAGGACTTCATCATGTTCATTAACATTTTCTTGATTTATATCCAATTGCATTTACCTCTTTAGATTTGCTCCACTTCTCTTGATAAATCTCACATTAAACTTGTTTTGTATGTACTATAATATGCAAATAACTCTGTGATGATCCCCTCCTACTTTGTGTGTTGCATTTCTCTTCCTGTGTAGGAGGGTCCACGGATCCTGCCACTCCTCCAGTCTGCAGAGTGCTGGAGGAGTGGCAGGAGAAGGAACAACTCCTGAATCCAGTCACAATTAACACTGAGGCCTCATCTCTCTCTCTCTCTCTCTCTCTCTTTCTCTCTCTCTCCCTCTTCCCAGACCCTGCCTTTGTTTGGTTTAGTTCTGTTTGGTTGAGTTACTTTCGTCTTATGCTACTTATACATCAGAAGACTTTGAAAAGATTTGGAAAGACTCCTGCAAGACTATCAGCTCACACCTGCTCACATCTAAAGACAAGTGTTGAGAGTTTTTAGTCTCACACTGAGATTTTAGACAGACTGTCAATCTTGCAGGGAAACTATTTACAAGACTACAACTAGATTCTTTTAGCAGTTTTTACCTACCATGCAATTTTTGTGTGCAGTGGTTTGTGTTGAAAAAGAAAACAACAAAAAGAAGAGAAGACGCCACAAAATGCACCCTCATAAAGCTGATAAGGGTTTCTGTTTTTCTGACATGAAAAGTTGACTATTTTACAGTAAGAATAGATATAAGGAAGAATAAAGGAAAGGAACATTTAGAAATGAATTCATGGTATACATTTATGTCCTATTTAATGATAATGTGTTTAATTGAATAATTATATGTATCAGCTCTATCAATTTTCATTTAGTTATCATACATTAATCATGGATTATTTATTACTTATTTATGTATACATTTATTGATACATTTTAACTGGGTCTCCTTACTGTTCTCTTTACTAAGAAACATCTAAATATATGACATCACTAGATTTTTATTGAGGCATTATTGTGATGTTACTTTTTCCTGTGGAAGTGGTTTTACTGGCCGGTCTGGAACCAGTCTGGAACCAGTCTGAACCAGTCTGGAACCAGTCTGAACCGGGGACCTTTCCCCCGCTCATCTACTGGTTGGTGATTGTGTTCCGTCACTGAGACTTGAGATAATATCAAACACATTTGATATAATCCAAACCAAGACTATAAAAGACTGATATGAAACAGAGCAGATTACTACCTTAAACTAACCATGGAGATGACGGAGCGCCGTGACTCCAGTAGAACTCCTAGATTTACTAAAGACTTTCAGTTTTTACTCTGGGACTGGGAACATCTGTTGGTGTAAGCCCAGCATTATTCACCTGCATTTCATCACATCTCATGCATGCACACAACTCAACACTGATATACTGATTCACACAATTGGGTTAATTTGTATTTTTTATTTAAAAAATATATATTTGTTACTTATCAAGAGGATAGATGTGTGTGGTCTCCATTGTTTTGTCATGAGCTATGAGCTGGTTCATGACAAGCAAGAAGTCCTAATTACATTTTCTTTAAAAAAAAAAATTGTACTGAAGTCCTTAGGATCCTCCTTGTTGACTCTGTTTTGGGCAGCAAACAGATGAAAACTGATTTTCCTGAATTAAATTGTCCCCCTGTTTCTGGTCTGACAACTCTACCACAGCAGCAGTTTGGTTTACTGCCAAATCAAACAATCAGAGGGTAGAGTTAGACTGCAGATGGATTTGGGTGCAGCCTTTTTAATTTGTTTATGTAAGATAAGCTTCATGTTACACATTAGAAATGAGGAAGTTACAGGACTTTTAAAAAAGGACTAGCAGACTTTGAAATTGATTTTTATCTAGCACACAATCTTATAATGCATTCATCATATTCATTTTACAGTTTCTTGATTTATATCCAATTACATTTTCCTCTTTAGTTTTGCTCCACTTCTCTTGATAAATCTTAAACTTGTTTTGAATGTGCTATAATATGCAATAACAACTTTCCACATCTTATAATTTGACAGACTTTATTGTTGATTGGATCATTCACAGAGTAAATAAGCATTCCTGGTTGACATTTTGATTCTTTAAGACAATGTAGTGTAAAATCAGAGCAGTGTGAGCGCAGTGACGAGTTCACCACCAGTAGATGGAGACAAACACCTTAAATTATGACACAGTAAAAGAGCATTACAAAACAACATTGTTGGTACATTAGAAACAACTCCCAAAACAAAATCATAAACATTACCACAATCAAAAAAATATGTTTCCTATAGTATATGATGTTATTATACACCAAAAAGAACCATCTTATTACTGGAATTTGCACTAAAAGCACTTTATTTGATTTGACAGCAACTTGACACTAAACTAATATTTATATTCATCCAATGAAAGCAAGAGACGTTATAACTGCAGATATTTGTTGCTTTGTATTTAATTAGCAATGATCAGTAGTCTCACCCATTACTGAAGTTCACAAACCACATTTATGCATACGTCACCAATAACTGCTCCACAGGAACAGTTATTGGTGACTGAATTACCCTGTTGAGGGTGGCCGTAACGTTGATCACTGTATCCTCTGTTGCTCTTGTAGCAAGTCTTCCCACATTCGCACTTCCAAACCTGCACTTTAATACCATCAAAATATTGAGGTTCTAGTTGAACAAAGGGGGCCAGGTCCCAGTTGTTGAGGCTCATCTTAATCGTGATGATTTCTTCCCTCTGGTGCTGTCCAGTTCTGCTGAAGAAGGACAGCGAGGAGGCGACGGAGTTCCAAATCACTTCAACCATTTTAGGTCGTGGTACGGCCTCGTTTCCCTCTCTGCCCAGATGTGAGATTAATGCAGAGGAAACCCTGCGTGTTTTCTGTGGTGTAACCTTGGCATTGTTCACCAGCCCCAAAGGACCTGCATCATCATATTCTGTTGTGAGAGGGCAACTGACTAATGCCTCATCATATTCTGTTGTGAGAGAGCTAAGTTGGTTACCTTTGCAGCACAGACCATAGACATGTCCATCCTTCCAATTTGTAGACTTTGCAGACTGTTTGTCACATAAACCAATGGTCCAGTTGCAGTCTGGGGAAAGTCTGATCATCCACCTCTGAATGTTAGGAACTGCCTGGGTGCTACTGATCAGAAGAGTGGCAGAGCCTTGCCCCTGCCAACTGCTGTAGAAAACCTTCCTTTTGTCTTTGGACAGCAACATGCCAGGGCCAAAGCTCCGTGGGTCAAAGATCAGGTCAGAACAAGGAGCAGTGAGCTCCTGGTGGTTCTCTGGATCAACCAGAGTCAGCAGGGATCCCCAGAATTGGCCTGCCTGCTTCATCATTATATCCTCGTTCTGTGTTATCTCCTGAACCAGTTTGTCCCGATCACTGCCAGGCTCCAACCCTTTCCTCAGATCCACAGCCTTGGCCTTCTCCACATCCTGATGCACCTGAGAATACATCTGCAGGAATCTGAAGGTGTCCTTCTCCTGCTGTGCAGCTTGCATGCTGCTCTTGCTGGTTTTGATGGACACCATCCGGGCAGAGACTGAACTCTGGACACTGGTCAGGGTGATGTCACGTAGGTTAGTCACAGCCTCAATGAGACGCACGCAAGAGCGACCCAGCTCCTCTCTTTCACTCTTATCCCACTTTTCCAGACTCATACTCTGGGAATCAACTTTCACCAGTAAGGCCTGCTGACTGGCATCGTTGAGCTTCGCCAGGAGCTCTTTGTGGGCAGTGGAGAAGGTCTTCATATTGTGCAGACGGTGCTGGTCTTCAATGGCGCAGGAAACACACACACAGGTCATGTCATCCAAGCAGTAGTACTCCAGGAGTTTGCCATGCTGGGGGCATTTAGTGGTGCCACCTAAGCCTGCATCCCCTGAGGCCATTGGCTCGGTCAGAGGATGAGTTTGGAGTAACACAGTACTGGTGAGGTGGGTCTGGAGGTGCTGGACGCACATGGAGATCTCACATTTCATGCAGGTCTTCCGTGCTGGTTTCCTGTCCTCCCCTGTGCACATGTCACAGAGGACAGCTCCTGGGTCCTTTGGTTGTTTGTCAGACATGTTTTCAAAAGCATGAAGTCCTGATTAGATTTTTCTTGAAAATTAGTTTGTACTTAACTCCTCAGGATTGTCCTTGTTGCCCTTGTTGACTCTGTGTTGTTCACCCGTTTCTGGTCTGACAACTCTACCACAGCAGCAGTTTCGTTTACTGCTAAGTCAAACACTCAGAGGGTGGAGTTAGACTGCGGATGGACTTGGGAGCAGCCTTTTAATTTGGTTATGATAGGTAAGCTTCATGTGACACATTACAAATGAGGAAGTGACAGGACTTCATCATGTTCATTTACATTTTCTTGATTTATATCCAATTGCATTTACCTCTTTAGATTTGCTCCACTTCTCTTGATAAATCTCACATTAAACTTGTTTTGTATGTACTATAATATGCAAATAACTCTGTGATGATCCCCTCCTACTTTGTGTGTTGCATTTCTCTTCCTGTGTAGGAGGGTCCACGGATCCTGCCACTCCTCCAGTCTGCAGAGTGCTGGAGGAGTGGCAGGAGAAGGAACAACTCCTGAATCCAGTCACAATTAACACTGAGGCCTCATCTCTCTCTGCATTTCATTACATCTCGTGCATGCACACAACTCAACACTGATATACTGATTCACACAATTGGGTTAATTTGTATTTTTTATTTTAAAAATATATATTTGTTACTTATCAAGACAATAGATGTGTGGTCTCCATTGTTTTGTCATGAGCTATTAGCTGGTTCATGACAAGCAAGAAGTCCTAATTAGATTTTTCTTTTATTTTTAATTGTACTGAAGTCCTTAGGATCCTCTTTGTTGCCCTTGTTGACTCTGTTTTGGGCAGCAAACAGATGAAAACTGATTTTTCAGAATTAAATTGTCCCCCTGTTTCTGGTCTGACAACTCTACCACAGCAGCAGTTTGGTTTACTGCCAAATCCAACAATCAGAGGGTAGAGTTAGACTGCAGATGGATTTGGGTGCAGCCTTTTAATTTGTTTATGTAAGATAAGCTTCATGTTACACGTTAGAAATGAGGAAGTTACAGGACTTTAAAAAAAGGACTAGCAGACATTGAAATTCATTTTTATCTAGCACACAATCTTATAATGCATTCATAATATTCATTTTACAGTTTCTTGATTTATAACCAATTACAGTTATCTCTTTAGTTTAGCTCCACTTCTCTTGATAAATCTTAAACTTGTTTTGAATGTGCTATAATATGCAATTACAACTTTCCACATCTTGTAATTTGACAGACTTTATTGTTGATTGTATCATTCACAGAGTAAGTAAACATTCCTTGTTGACATTTTGATTCTTAAAGTCAATGTAGTGTAAAATAAGAGCACTGTGTGAGCGCAGTGACGTGTTCACCACCAGTAGATGGAGACAAACACCTTAAATTATGACACAGTAAAAGAGCATTACAAAACAACCTTGTTGCATATATTAGAAACAACTCCCAAAACAAAATCATTAACATTACCACAATTGAAAAAAGATCTTTCCTATAGTATATGATGTGTATATTGTACACCAAAAGGATTATCTTATTTCTGGAATTTGCATTAAAAGCACTTTATTTTGATTTGACAGCAACTTGATACTAAACTAATATTTATATTCATCCAATGAAATCAAGAGATGTTGTAACTGTAGATATTTGTTGCTTTGTATTTAATTAGCAATGATCAGTCGTCTCACCCATTACTGAAGTTCACAAACCACATCTATGCATACATCACCAATAACTGCTTCACAAGAAGAACAACTATCCTGTTGATTGTAGCCTACCATGACTTAACTCTTCTCCATTTTGGAAGCCTTCCCACATTGGCACTTCCAATCCTGTCCTTGCCTATTTTGGACATTTTTATGTTCTAGTTGAACAAAGGGGGCCAGGTCCCAGTTGTTGAGGCTCATCTTAATCGTGATGATTTCTTCCCTCTGGTGCCGTCCAGTTCTGCTGAAGAAGGACAGCGAGGAGGTGACGGAGTTCCAGAACACTTCAACCATTTCAGGTCGTGGTACGGCCTTGTTTAATGCAGAGGAAACCCTGCATGTTTTCCGTGGTGTAACCTTGACATTGTTCTGCACCCCAAAAAGAAATGGACTGACTGATGCATCATCATATTCTGTTGTGAGAGAACTTAGCTGGTTATCTTTGCAGCACAGACCATAGATATGTTCATCCCTCAAATTTGCAGACTTTGCAGACTGTTTGTCACATAAACCAACGGTCCAGTTGCAGTCTGGGGAAAGACTGATCATCCACCTCTGAATGTTAGTAACTGTCTTTGCACTACGGATTAGAAGAGTGGCAGAGCATACATCCTGCCAACTGCTGTAGAAAACCTTCCTTTTGTCTTTGGACAGCAACACGCCAGGGCTAAAAATCTGTGGCTCAAAGATCAGGTCTGAACCAGTAGCAGTGAGCTCCTGGTGGTTCTCTGGATCCACCAGAGTCAGCAGGGATCCCAAGAATTGGCCTGCCTGCTTCATCATCTTATCCCCATTCTGTATTATCTCCTGAACCAGTTTGTCCCGATCACTGCCAGGCTCCAAGCCTTTCCTCAGATCCACAGCCTTGGCCTTCTCCACATCCTGATGCACCTGAGAATACATCTGCAGGAATCTGAAGGTGTCCTTCTCCTGCTGTGCAGCTTGCATGCTGCTCTTGCTGGTTCTGATGGACACCATCCGGGCAGAGACTGAACTCTGGACACTGGTCAGGGTGATGTCACGCAGGTTAGTCACAGCCTCAATGAGACGCACGCTAGAGCAACCCAGCTTCTCTCTTTCACTCTTATCCCACTTTTCCAGACACAAATTCTTGTCACCAGTTCTCACCAGTAAGGCCTGCTGCTCAGTGTTGAGCTTCTCCACAAGCTCTTTGTAGGCTGTGGAGAAGGTCTTCATATTGTGCAGACGGTGCTGGTCTTCAATGGCACAAGAAACACACACACAGGTCATGTCATCCAAGCAGTAGTACTCCAGGAGTTTGCCATGCTGGGGGCATTTAGTGGTGCCACCTAAGCCTGCATCCCCTGAGGCCATTGGCTCGGTCAGAGGATGAGTTTGGATTAAGACAGGAGTGGTGAGGTGGGCCTGGAGGTGCTGGACGCACATGGAGATCTCACATTTCATGCAGGTCTTCCGTGCTGGTTTCCTGTCCTCCCCTGTACACATGTCACAGAGGATAGCTCCTGAGCCCTTTGCTTGTTCGTCAGACATGTTTTCAAAAGCAGGAAGTCCTGATTTGATTTTTCTTGTTAATGATTTTGTAGTGAAGTCCTTAGGATCCTCCTTGTTGCCCTTATTGACTCTGTTTTTGCAGAAAACCGATGAAATCGGATTTTCCTGAATGTAGTTGTTGACCCGTTTCTGGTCTGATGACTCTCCCACAGCAGCAGTTTCGTTTACTGCTAAATCAAACACTCAGGGGTTGGAGTTAGACTGCAGATGGACTTTGGTTCAGCCTTTTTATTAGATCATATTAGATACGCTTCGTGTCATATATTAGAAATGAGGAAGTGACAGGACTTTTAAAAAAGGACTAGCAGACTTTATAAATCTTATAATTCATTCATCATGTTCATTTACATTTTCTTGATTTATATCCAATAACATTCACGTCTTTAGATTTGCTCCACCTCTCTTGATAAATCTCACATTTAACTTGTTTTGCATTTGCTATAATATGCAAATAACTCTGGACACTCAAGTCTTAAAATTTTGCTTGCCGTTTTAATGATTGGACCATTAACAACATAAGTATGACACAAGTGTTAGGACTGTAAACCATAAAATGCATGTACTATGTGAGCACAGAAACTAACAGAAACATTAAAGTTAACATTGTTGTTTACATAAGAACCAAGTCCCCAAATCAAATCACAACAATGAAAATACATTCAGCTGAAGATGTTACATTGCTTATCATGTAAGCAATTGGTCTATTACTGATATTCACACTGCCAGAACTATATTTTAACAACAGTCAGTGAGATTTATGCTCATCCAATGAAAACATGAGACACTATAACTGTAGCTATTAGAAGCCATGCAGTTCTTAGCTTTGGATAATGATGAGCAATGATCAAAGTATCTCACTCATTACTGCAGTTCACAAACCACCTCTGTGATGCATACGTCACCAATAATTGCTCCACACTGACAATTACCCAAGCGAGAGTAGTTGCACCTTCCATCACTGTATCCACTGCTCTTCTTGTGGAAAGATTTCCCACAGGAGCACTGCCAATATTGCTGGGTTAAATCTTTGACATTTTCCTTTCCTAGTTCAACAAAGGGGACCAGGCCGTAGGTGTGGTCCATTCCAATTGTGATTATTTCTTCCCTCTGATGCTGTCCATTTCTGCTGAAGAAGGACAGCGAGGGGACAGTAGAGTTCCAAAACACTTCAACCATTTCAGGTCGCAGTATGGCCTTGCTCCCATTTTTGCCACAATGTGTGATTAATGTAGAGTAAACCATGCGTTGTTCGAAATAACCATCTGAACAAATTGTTGTACGGTCACAATCATTATACTTATAAGTTGAGAGATAGCTCAGCCGGTTACCTTTGCAGCTCAGACCATAGGCATGTCCAATAACCTTTCCATCCCTCAAGTTCATTGCAGACTGTTTGTCACATAAACCAATGGTCCAGTCAGAGTCCGGGGAAAGACTGATCATCCACCTCTGAATGTTAGGAACTGCCTGGGTACTACGGATCAGAAGAGTGGCAGAGCATTGCCCCAACCAACTGCTGTAGAAAACCTTCCTTTTGTCTTTGGACAGCAACACGCCAGGGCCAAAGCTCCGTGGGTCAAAGATCAGGTCTGAACCAGTAGCAGTGAGCTCCTGGTGGTTCTCTGGATCAACCAGAGTCAGCAGGGATCCCCAGAATTGGCCTGCCTGCTTCATCATCCTTTCCCCATTCTGTGTTATCTCCTGAACCAGTTTGTCCCGATTACTGCCAGGCTCCAAGCCTTTCCTCAGATCCACAGCCTTGGCCTTCTCCACATCCTGATGCACCTGAGAATACATCTGCAGGAATCTGAAGGTGTCCTTCTCCTGCTGTGCAGCTTGCATGCTGCTCTTGCTGGTTTTGATGGACACCATCCGGGCAGAGACTGAACTCTGGACACTGGTCAGGGTGATGTCACGCAGGTTAGTCACAGCCTCAATGAGACGCACGCTAGAGCAACCCAGCTCCTCTCTTTCACTCTTATCCCACTTTTCCAGACTCATACTCTGGGAATCAACTTTCACCAGTAAGGCCTGCTGACTGGCATCGTTGAGCTTTGCCAGAAGCTCTTTGTGGGCTGTGGAGAAGGTCTTCATATTGTGCAGACGGTGCTGGTCTTCAATGGCGCAGGAAACACACACACAGGTCATGTCATCCAAGCAGTAGTACTCCAGGAGTTTGCCATGCTGGGGGCATTTAGTGGTGCCACCTAGGCCTGCATCCCCTGAGGCCATTGGCTCGGTCAGAGGATGAGTTTGGAGTAACACAGGAGTGGTGAGGTGGGCCTGGAGGTGCTGGACGCACATGGAGATCTCACATTTCATGCAGGTCTTCCGTGCTGGTTTCCTGTCCTCCCCTGTACACATGTCACAGAGGATAGCTCCTGGGCCCTTTGGTTGTTCGTCAGACATGTTTTCAAAAGCAGGAAGTCCTGATTTGATTTTTCTTGAAAATTATTTTGTACTGAACTCCTCAGAATCCTCCTTCTTGCCCTTGTTGACTCTGTTTTGGCAGCAATCAGATGAAAACTGATTTTCCTGAATGAAGTTGCTCACCCGTTTCTGGTCTGATGAATCTGCCACAGCAGCAGTTTCGTTTACTGCTAAATCTAACACTCTGGGTGGAGTTAGACTGCAGATGGACTTCGGTTCAGCCTTTTTATTAGGTCATATTAGATAAGCTTCACGTCATATATTAGAAATGAGGATGTTGCATGTGCTATTATATAAAATGAAAACATTTCACATCTTGAAACTTGACTGACTTTATTGTTGATTTGATCCTTCACAGAGTAAGTAAGCATTCCTTGTTGACATTTTGATTTAATAGGACAATGTAGTGTAAAATAAGTGCACTGTGTGAGCCCAGTGATGTGTTCACCACCAGTAGATGGAGACAAACACCTAAAAGTGTCAGACAGTAAAAGAAGCATTACAAAACAACCTTGTTGGTACATTAGAAACAACTCCCAAAACAAAATCATTAACATTACCACAATTGAAAAAAGATGTTTCTATAGTATATGATGTTATTGTACACCAAAAATAATCATCTTATTCCTGGAATTTGCACTAAAAGCACTTTATTTTGATTTGACAGCAACTTGACACTAAACTAATATTTATATTCATCCAATGAAAGCAAGAGATTTTATAACTGTAGATATTTGTTGCTTTGTATCTAATTAGCAATGATCAGTAGTCTCACCCATTACTGAAGTTCACAAACCACATTGATGCATAAGTCACCAATAAGTCCTCCACAAGAAGAACAACTATCCTGTTGATAGTTGCCGTACATTCCTTCCAATGGCTAAACTGCTGCTCTTTTCGGAAGCCTTCCCACATTGGCACTTCCAATCCTGTCCTAGCCTATTTTGGACATTTTTATGTTCAAGTTGAAAAAAGGGGGCCAGGTCCAAGTTGTTGAGGCTCATCTGACGAATTTAGTTGTTCTCCCGTTTCTGGTCTGACGAGTCTCCCACAGCAGCAGTTTCGTTTACTGCTAAATCAAACACTCAGGGGGTGAAGTTAGACTGCAGATGGACTTCGGTTCAGCCTCGTTATTAGGTCATATTAGATAAGCTTCATGTCATATATTAGAAATGAGGAAGTGACAGGACTTTTAAAAAAGGACTAGCAGACTTTATAAATCTTATAATTCATTCATCATGTTCATTTACATTTTCTTGATTTATATCCAATAACATTCACATCTTTAGATTTGCTCCACCTCTCTTGATAAATCTTACATTTAACTTGTTTTGCATACATGTGCTATAATATGCAAATAACTCTGGACACTCAAGTCTCAACATTTTGCTTGCCGTTTTAATGATCGGACCATTAACAACGTAAGTATGACACAAATGTTAGGACTGTAAACCGTAAAATACATGTACTATGTGAAAATATCAGCAACATTAAAGTTATCATTGTTGTTTACATAAGAAGTAAGTCCCCAAACCAAATCACAAAAATGAAAATACATTCAGCTGAAGATGTTACATTGCTTATTATGTAAGCAATTGGTCTATTACTAATATTCACACTGCCAGAACTCTACTATAACAACAGTCAGTGAGATTTATGCTCATCCAATGAAAACAAGAGACATTATAACTGTAGATATTAGTAGCCATGCAGTTCTTAGCTTTGGCTAATGATGAGCAATGATCAAAGTATCTCACTCATTACTGCAGTTCACAAACCACCTCTGTGATGCATACGTCACCAATAATTGCTCCACATTGACAATTACCCTGTTGAGGGTAGTCGCGGCTTCCATCACTGTATCCATTGTCTTTCTTGAGAAAAGAATTCCCACATCGGCACCGCAAACGTGGCTGGGTTATATTTTTGACATTTTCCTTTTCTAGTTGAACAAAGGGGACCAGGCCGTAGGTCTGCCTCACTTCAATCGTGATTATTTCTTCCCTCTGGTGCTGTCCATTTCTGCTGAAGAAGGACAGCGAGGAGGCAACAGAGTTCCAAAACACTTCAACCATTTCAGGTCGCGGTATGGCCTCGTTTTCAATTCGTCTCCACCGGCTGGATAAATGACTTGTAGATCTGGGGACTCTTCTCCTAACATTTGACTTGTGACTAACACAATCAAAATAATCTAAAATCGAGAGAGAGCTGGGATGGTTACCTTTGCAGCACAGACCATAGGCATGTCCAAAAACCTTTCCATCCCTCAAGTTCATTGCAGACCGTTCATCACATAAACCTACGGTCCAGTCAAAGTCCGGGGAAAGACTAATCATCCACCTTTGAATGTTAGGAACTCCATGGGTACTACGGATCAGAAGAGTGGCAGAGCATTGCTCCTGCCAACTGCTGTAGAAAACTTTTTTTTTGTCTTTGGACAGCGACATGCTAGGGCCACAGCTCCATGGGTCAAAGATAAGGTCTGAACCAGTAGCAGTGAGCTCCTGGTGGTTCTCTGGATCAACCAGAGTCAGCAGGGATCCCCAGAATTGGCCTGCCTGCTTCACTGTCCTTTCCCAATTCTGTGTTATCTCCTGAACCAGTTTATCCTGATCACTGCCAGGCTCCAAGCCTTTCCTCAGATCCACAGCCTTGGCCTTCTCCACATCCTGATGCACCTGAGAATACATCTGCAGGAATCTGAAGGTGTCCTTCTCCTGCTGTGCAGCTTGCATGCTGCTCTTGCTGGTTCTGATGGACACCATCCGGGCAGAGACTGAACTCTGGACACTGGTCAGGGTGATGTCACGCAGGTTAGTCACAGCCTCAATGAGACGCACGCTAGAGCGACCCAGCTTCTCTCTTTCACTCTTATCCCACTTTTCCAGACTCATACTCTGGGAATCAACTTTCACCAGTAAGGCCTGCTGACTGGCATCGTTGAGCTTTGCCAGGAGCTCTTTGTGGGCTGTGGAGAAGGTCTTCATATTGTGCAGACGGTGCTGGTCTTCAGTGGCGCAGGAAACACACACACAGGTCATGTCATCCAAGCAGTAGTACTCCAGGAGTTTGCCATGCTGGGGGCATTTAGTGGTGCCACCTAAGCCTGTTTCCCCTGAGGCCATTGGCTCGGTCAGAGGATGAGTTTGGAGTAACACAGGAGTGGTGAGGTGGGCCTGGAGGTGCTGGACGCACATGGAGATCTCACATTTCATGCAGGTCTTCCGTGCTGGTTTCCTGTCCTCCCCTGTACACATGTCACAGAGGATAGCTCCTGAGCCCTTTGCTTGTTCGTCAGACATGTTTTCAAAAGCAGGAAGTCCTGATTTGATTTTTCTTGTTAATGATTTTGTAGTGAAGTCCTTAGGATCCTCCTTGTTGCCCTTATTGACTCTGTTTTTGCAGAAAACCGATGAAATCGGATTTTCCTGAATGTAGTTGTTGACCCGTTTCTGGTCTGATGACTCTCCCACAGCAGCAGTTTCGTTGACTGCTAAATCAAACACTCAGGGGTTGGAGTTAGACTGCAGATGGACTTTGGTTCAGCCTTTTTATTAGATCATATTAGATACGCTTCGTGTCATATATTAGAAATGAGGAAGTGACAGGACTTTTAAAAAAAGACTAGCAGACTGTATAAATCTTATAATTCATTCATCATGTTCATTTACATTTTCTTGATTTATATACAATAACATTCACGTCTTTAGATTTGCTCCACCTCTCTTGATAAATCTCACATTTAACTTGTTTTGCATTTGCTATAATATGCAAATAACTCTGGACACTCAAGTCTTAAAATTTTGCTTGCCGTTTTAATGATTGGACCATTAACAACGTAAGTATGACACAAATGTTAGGACTGTAAACCATAAAATGCATGTACTATGTGAGCACAGAAAATAACAGAAACATTAAAGTTAACATTGTTGTTTACATAAGAACCAAGTCCCCAAATCAAATCACAACAATGAAAATACATTCAGCTGAAGATGTTACATTGCTTATCATGTAAGCAATTGGTCTATTACTGATATTCACACTGCCAGAACTATATTTTAACAACAGTCAGTGAGATTTATGCTCATCCAATGAAAACATGAGACACTATAACTGTAGCTATTAGAAGCCATGCAGTTCTTAGCTTTGGATAATGATGAGCAATGATCAAAGTATCTCACTCATTACTGCAGTTCACAAACCACCTCTGTGATGCATACGTCACCAATAATTGCTCCACACTGACAATTACCCAAGCGAGAGTAGTTGCACCTTCCATCACTATATCCACTGCTGTTCTTGTGGAAAGATTTCCCACAGGAGCACTGCCAATATTGCTGGGTTAAATCTTTGACATTTTCCTTTCCTAGTTCAACAAAGGGGACCAGGCCGTAGGTGTGGTCCATTCCAATTGTGATTATTTCTTCCCTCTGATGCTGTCCATTTCTGCTGAAGAAGGACAGCGAGGGGACAGTAGAGTTCCAAAACACTTCAACCCTTTCAGGTCGCAGTATGGCCTTGCTCCCATTTTTGCCACAATGTGTGATTAATGTAGAGTAAACCATGCGTTGTTTGAAATAATCACCTGAACAGATTGTTGTACGGTCACAATCATTATACTTGTAAGTTGAGAGATAGCTGAGCTGGTTACCCTTGCAGCACAGACCATAGGCATGTCCAATAACCTTTCCATCCCTCAAGTTCATTGCAGACTGTTTGTCACATAAACCAATGGTCCAGTCAGAGTCCGGGGAAAGACTGATCATCCACCTCTGAATGTTAGGAACTCCCTGGGTACTACGGATCAGAAGAGTGGCAGAGCATTGCCCCAACCAACTGCTGTAGAAAACCTTCCTTTTGTCTTTGGACAGCAACATGCCAGGGCCAAAGCTCCGTGGGTCAAAGATCAGGTCAGAACCAGTAGCAGTGAGCTCCTGGTGGTTCTCTGGATCAACCAGAGTCAGCAAGGATCCCCAGAATTGGCCTGCCTGCTTCATCATCTTTTCCCCATTCTGTGTTATCTCCTGAACCAGTTTGTCCCGATTACTGCCAGGCTCCAAGCCTTTCCTCAGATCCACAGCCTTGGCCTTCTCCATGTCCCGATGCACCTGAGAATACATCTGCAGGAATCTGAAGGTGTCCTTCTCCTGCTGTGCAGCTTGCATGCTGCTCTTGCTGGTTTTGATGGACACCATCCGGGCAGAGACTGAACTCTGGACACTGGTCAGGGTGATGTCACGCAGGTTAGTCACAGCCTCAATGAGACGCACGCTAGAGCGACCCAGCTTCTCTCTTTCACTCTTATCCCACTTTTTCAGACTCATACTCTGGGAATCAACTTTCACCAGTAAGGCCTGCTGACTGGCATCGTTGAGCTTCGCCAGGAGCTCTTTGTGGGCTGTGGAGAAGGTCTTGATATTGTGCAGACGGTGCTGGTCTTCAATGGCGCAGGAAACACACACACAGGTCATGTCATCCAAGCAGTAGTACTCCAGGAGTTTGCCATGCTGGGGGCATTTAGTGGTGCCACCTAAGCCTGCCTCCCCTGAGGCCATTGGCTCAGTCAGAGGATGAGTTTGGAGTAACACAGGAGTGGTGAGGTGGGCCTGGAGGTGCTGGACGCACATGGAGATCTCACATTTCATGCAGGTCTTCCGTGCTGGTTTCCTGTCCTCCCCTGTACACATGTCACAGAGGATAGCTCCTGGACCCTTTTGTAGTTTGTCAGACATGTTTTCAAAAGCTGCAAGATCTTGGAACTAATAGCTCTTCAGTTTTCGTTCAGTGAACACTCGTAATTAAATGTTCTGAAATTGCCTGTTGCTCGTCCTTCAGAGACTGGTTATAATAACTTGGGCTGCTCTCCAGTATCATTTTCCGGGAAAGAAACTTTATAGCTTTACATAACGTCATCTTGTTCCCCTACTGCTCATAAAAAACTTACCTTATCACTGAAAACATATTAATAATCTACTTCAGGTAGAGCCTACACCCAGTTGCCAGTTTTAAAGTTACACCCAGCTAAAACTTATGCAGCAAAATGACTCCTACCTTCATGAAAGTAACAGTTCTCGGCTTCGGTGGAAACTATTACTTAAACATTATTGTCATTTGGATGTTTTGTGTATCTGTTGAATTGTATCAGGTGTTTCTGATTGTTACCTCTATCAATACATTTTTCTCCACCTAAATTGGCTAAAAGTAATAATTAAAAAAGGCCTTAAATATGCACACTGAAACATAACATTTCAGAAAAAAACTTGCAATACAATAAATTAAAAGAATAATAAAAGAATTGCATCAATTTAATTATTCAATTGGTTCCATCATGGTGATGTCTTAGTAGTTATACTTTTTTTTACCCTTTTCACCTGTCGTGTCTCCCCTCAAATAATCCATTTGTCATCATCTTGTCTTATTTTTTATTATAGCAATGGTGGGAAAAGTATTCAGATCCATTGCTTAAGTAAAATGACTAATACCACACTGAAATGACTCCACTACAAGTAAAACTGCATTCAAAACTTACTTAAGTAAAAGTACAAAGTTATCAGCATCAAAAGTAAAAGTACTCATTATGCAGAATGGACTCACTCAGATATATTATATATATTCCAAATCTATTCTTGGATTATTATTATTATGATTAATGCATTTATGTATGCAGTGTTTTCATTTTTTAAAGGTAGAGACAATTGTAACTACCTAATATACTGTTATGTGGTTTATTTTTAATAAATGTATCATGCTTTTAATGTTTTAAAAGGAACTAAAGCTGGCAGCAAGATGTCGTGGAGTAAAAAGTACAATATTTGCCTCAAATTGTCATGGAGTAGAAGTAAAAAGTTACATAAAATGGATATACTTAACCCTTTGATGCACAACATGGGTCTAAAGTGACCCGATTGAGGTTTTTTTTCTATATCTTTGCAATAAATAAATTTCATCATTCAGTATTCCAGATTTTCCTCAATCAACTTGTTTTTGATCATCATACATCCTAATTTTTTGTTTTCATTTCTTACTTTTTGAATAAAACCCCTTTTTGCATCACTACGCTACTAATGCACAACATTGGTCAAAAATTTCACTATGGGGTATTGTGTGCATAATTTTAGGGAAAAATTAATTGAATCAATTTTGGAATAAGGCTGAAACATAAAAAAATGTGGAAAAAGTGAAGCGCTGTGAATAATAATGTGTGACAAAATGATACATCAACATGTTAAATATATTTAAGTTGTGCAATAGAAGGGGTGTCCATATGTTTTGCATCAAATGGTTAAATAAAGTACCTGAGTAAATGTACTTAGTTACATTCCACCACTGATATATACCATATATAATTAGATAAAGATGTAGAATTCATAATAAACCATAATTCCTGATGATGTGAGCATTAACTTCACATTATTAACCAAACAAACTAAATTAAAGTGTTAATGTATGTGGATCCAATGAGCAGCTTTCATGCTAACATTATGGTCTAAACCAGATCAGCAGAAAAAAAAACTCCAGTCACACTTACAAGACATCTCGTCCGCTGAAAGGTAGGAAGTCCAAACCATTAATTAATTGGAACTAATGATAACGTCTGTATTTTCTTAATATAGCGACAGTAAAGTTAATTGATAACGTTACAGTACACTAAAGCTATGTTTACTTTAGCATAATTAGCAAGCTAACATGTGCTTTGGAACGTCACTGACGTTACCTAGGAGTAACGTAAGATACGTCAACGGTCAGGCAGAGAGTATGAAGTACATAAAGTGTGCATTCACTGATAATGATTTAAAAAAAATAAAAAATCTTTTTTTAATTATTATTTTTATTTATTTTATGTTTTACTACTATTTCTCCTGATTAGTTCTTTGTTTCTTGTAATCCCTTTTTGTCTGACCTCATGATTGTCACGTTCCTTAATTGTCAATAAAGAAGAAGAAAAAAGATACGTCAACGGTTAGCTCGAATTTAGCCAGCAACTTTTACAGCATTTCATTGGTAAGTAATAGCATTTAACAACACCACAGTTAAGTCAATAGAGTGTTTACATTTGTCACATTCTTTTTGGAAAGTTAGTCAAGCTTTTCTGCATGAAAATCAACATTTCAGATGTTACAAAATACCAGTGGTGGAATGTAATATAGTACATTTACTCAAGTACTGTTCTGCCCAACAAAGCCTAACTGCAGTAACTACATTTTTGGTCAAAATTGAGTTATAACTCAAAATTAACTCCTCGATGTCTGTTTTATCTTTTCACAAAGTTGTAGATTTCAATTTTGAGAGAAATAATTATATAGAAACCACAAAATCCAACTCAAAACCAAGCAGTTTGCACTTACCACTGTCTGCTTTGGATATATATACGTATTTAAACATAAAAATTATAGAAATAATAAGTTTATTTGAAAGGGAAATTATTATCTAGATAGTGATGAAGTAAAAAAAGTGAGATAAAATGATATTAATACTAAAATAAAGCATTACTTTATGATATTAAGTCTAAAATAAAACAAAATATAAAAGCTGAAAGAAGACAACAACATTGTTGTTACTGCACTCTGTTTATCACTACTATTAGAACTTTTTACAGCTAAACCAGAGTGCAGTAAACTACATTTTTTGGTCAAAATTGAGTTATAACTAAAAAATGAACTTCTTGATGTCTGTTTTATCTTGTCACAAAGTTGTAGATTTCAATTTTGAGAAATATAATTATATAAAAACCACAAAATCCAACTCTAAACCGAGCAGTTATTGCAATTACCACTCTCTGCTTTGGATATATATACTAATTTAATCATAAAAACAATAGAAATTATACGTTTATTTGAAAGACAAATTATTATCTAGATAGTGATGAAGTAAAAAAACGAAAACGAAAATGATATTAAGTCTAAAATACACAAATCTTTAAACACAATAATAATAATACACAATAATAATAATCTAACAATATATTTGGAATATATAAAACAATCTGAGTGGGTCCATTCTGCATGATGAGTACTTTTACTTTTGATAATTTAAGTACAATTTGATGCCGATACTTTTTGTTTTTAATGCAGGACTTTTACTTGTATGGGAGTAATTTTACAATGTGGCATTAGTACTTTTACTTAAGTAAGGGTCAAGGGATCTCAATACTTTTTCCACCACTGCAAATACTAAACCTAATACTTTTTTTATTTTAAATTCTGGCTAGATTTATTCCAGATGTATTCAGCTGCAATCTAAGATCAACTAAAGTAATTTGAGTCTGTTTGAATCATATACTGCAGTCTGAAATATTATGACAGGAGTCAGCACTTACCTTTAATGCTCAATTGAATAACAGAAAACATAATTGTTTCAGTTTTGTTTGAAAAAAATCATCTTGAAAAGGTCTTAAAAAGCATTCAATTGAACTTTTTTATACTTGTAGAAAACCTGCTAGAACAAAATCTGTCAAATCAAATATTTCATTGGACTGATCCTAATAACCCCTTTACTGATTTGCAAGCTAGCACATAAAACACCAAATATAACCAAATATTTTAGTGATATTAAAGTGATCTACCATTATATAATATGTGTAGAAAAATCTGTGTAAATGTAAATTTTGTTTCTTTTTTGGGTCATTTTGGGTCTTTTTTTGGTCATTTGGGGTCTTTTTTGGTCAATTTGTGTCTTTTTTTGGTCATTTTGTGTCTTTTTTGGTCAATTTGTGTCTTTTATTGGTCATTTTGAGTCTTTTTTTTGGTCATTTTGTTTCTTTTTTCGGTCATTTTGGGTCTTTTTTGGTCAATTTGTGTCTTTTATAGGTCATTTTGTGGGGGTTTTGGTCATTTTGGGTCTTTTTTAGTCATTTTGTGTCTTTTTTGGGTCATTTTGTTTCTTTTTTGGGTGATCTGAACTGTGTGTGTGAGATTGTATTCAGTGAGCGGGGGTCGCGGACAACATGCATTTTAAATTGGGGGTCGCGACTCAAAAAGGTCGAGAACTACTTCATTAGGACACAAGTGCTTTATAGGTACTTGTCGTAGTGGTCAGTGTAGATCAAGAGTGAAAGTGTTCAGTAAAGAGTTGGTCTTCAGTCTCTTCTTAAAGATTGAGAAGGACTCAGCAGAATGGATTTGAATGCATGTTTTTTTTGGGTATCAACCTTTTTTGATCGCTGTTGCTCTTTGTTCTTTGCAGGAGGCGTCCCACATTAGAAAGATGAGACACAAAGTTAATGGAGGACTTAACAGGCTTGGACAAAAGACACCCTCCGCTCCTGGAAAGACTTCAGGATTGAACAAGGCCCCGATGGCTTTCAGTCTGAACCAGAGCAGTGCCGTGGTCCTCCCTGTGCTCTCTGACAGTCAGCAGCTTGTCTGGGTGTACTCAAATGAGATCGACCTACAGATGGATGGTGCAGCAGAGATGAACGAGGCCTTCGAACGCTTCCCGTACCTGTCTCAGAAACAGACGAATGCTCTGGCGCAGCGCTGCTCCCTGCACCCCGACCAGGTGAAGGTGTGGTTCATGCTACAGAGGCTGCGCTGCGGCATCAGCTGGGACTGTAAAGACATCCGCATGGTTCGGAGGAAGTTCAAGCCCAGTCCGGGAAAGGACAGCCTGCAGAAAAAGATGGAGGATAATGAGGTAAAAGAGGATAGAGGAGAGAAAAAGAAATGCAAAATGAATCACAAAGATGTGAAAGATCGTGGTGGGAAGACAGCAGGAGACGTTGGGGAGGAACGGAGCACCAGAGAGGGGAGGATGATGGGAGAAAATGTCAGCTCGGATGAGGAAGTGGAGGGAAAAATTAAGCTGGAGCAACCAATGAAAAAAGAAAAGGAGAGGAAAGTAGATGAAGTCAAAAGGAATACTCGGAAGCGGAAAAGGATGACAGCGACGGACAAGATGGGAAATAAGAAAAAGAAACAAGGAGAAGCAGGAGAAGAAGGAATAAGAAGTGATGAAGGTGGAATGGAGTGGCAGAAATCCGCTCAGACGGAGACAAGACCTTTCACCAGAATGATGAAGAAAGCAAAGAAGGAATTATCGTCGTCTGCTTACAGCAGCTTTGTGGTGCCTGATGAGCTGCTGGATGCAAGTCTTCCACTCATCCCCCAGTCTCAGACTCAGCTCTCTGAGGGGCCTCAGCTCTCTGAGGGGCCTCAGCTCTCCGAAAACCACACAAAACTGCTGAAAAGTGTTCCAGGCGTGCACACAGAGTCAACCAGCCATGATAATGCCATCAGTGATGTGGACAGGCTGAAGTTCATAGAGGTGCTCAGTGATGTCATCGTTGCGTACGGTTCCCCCGTGGTCACCCAGCAGCAGATCTCTCACGTGTTAGACTCCTGCAGACTCTTCACTAAGATCCGCCACAACACAAAGATGTGGACGCGGACGAAGCTGGCCATGATGAAGGTGGCGTTCCTGTACTGCCAGTATCCAGACGGGGCGGGCTACAGCCGCCTGGCCGCGGCCATCGACATCCCCCGAGACATGCTGGTTCAGTGGTTCAGCGACATGCGATATTACATCAAGAAAGGAAAGCCGCGCTGGATGAACACGGAGCAGCACAGCCGCGTGCTGGCCAACGTCCAGTACCACCAGTGCCTCAGCACGCTGCTAAAGATGAAGATATGTGTGGCTCTCAGTGAGGCTGGTGGAGAAGCAACCTGGAAGAGTGAAAGCTGTGGCCAGAAGTGATGCCTCTGTGCCAAAAAGCACACTAAGAGTACCTCTTTACATTTTAACTCTATGGAGTCTGGGACTATTTTGTCCATTTTTGAATCCTTTTCGTGTCTTTTTTTGTGTCTTTTTGTGTCTTTTTTGGTCATTTTGTGTCTGTTGTTGTGTCTTTTTGTAGTTATTTTGTGTCTTTTTTTGTCATTTTGTCTTTTTTGGTCATTTTGTGTCTGTTGTGTGTTTTTTTGTCATTTTATGTCTTTTTTGGTCATTTTGTGTCTGTTGTGTCTTTGTTTGGTCATTTTGTCTCTTTTTTCTAGTCATTTTGTGTCTATTTTTAGTTATTTTGTGTCTTTTTTTGACGTCATGAAGAGGTCGAGGGTTAAGGAGGCAACAGATGCAGTTTAGTGACTTTTGTGTTGACATTTTGAACTTTTGGTAAAAGGTTTGACACATTCTTGTGAACTTACATGCGATGTATCATTGTTATACTGTTATTATGGTTATTTAAAGGGACAGTTCAACCCATAAATCCAAAATTGTTGTTTATCTGACTGTATGGATGTCTGCCTTCTCTGGACTATAATGGAACTAGATGGATGTGCTTGTGGCTCTCAAAGCTCCAACAAATGCATTTGAAAAACTCATCAGCAATGTCTCCTTCCAGATGTCATGATTCAGTTACTCAAGACAATCCACACACCTCGTTGTAAGCCAGGTGTCTTTTTTGGTCATTTTGTGTCTTTTTTGGTCATTTTGTGTTGTTTTTTGTCATTTTGTGTCTTTTTAAAGTAATTTAGTGTTTTTTCAGTCATTTTGTGTGTTTTTGTCATTTTGTGTCTTTTTTTTTAGTAATTTTGTGTCTTTTTTTGGTCATTTTGTGTCTTTTTTTAAGTAATTTTGTGTCTTTTTTTGGTCATTTTGTGTCTTTTTTAAGTAATTTTGTGTCTTTTTTTGGTCATTTTGTGTCTTTTTTTAAGTAATTTAGTTTTTTTGTCTGTCATTTTGTGTCTTTTTTAAGTAATTTTGTGTCTTTTTTTGTAATTTTATGTAATTTTTTTTGGTCATTTTGATGATGAGTGTAGCTCCTACAGGAAACTGCTCACAAGATCTGTTGACAACCCTGTGGCTAAAAAAAATGCTGTCATTTTACATTTCTGCAAACCATAGATAGTTGAATGTTTCTTAACCACTCATCCTGTTCTCATAGTGACACGTGACTTTAAAAATGCTGCAAATGTGACGACTGGGCTGCTGTTGATTGTCTTCAATAACTGAGTCATGATTTATGGAAAGAGACTTTGCTGTCAACTTTTTTAAATGTATTTTTGGCCTCACAAGTCGAATGTTATGTAGTTCCATTCTGACTCACACCGAAAGAGAAAAAAATATATTTTTAATTTGGAGGTAAACTGTCCCTTTAAGACAGATGTTTGAAAAAAGATTGCCAAGTTAGACACATTCCTGTGAGTTTTCCTCTTTTTTTTTAACATAGAATGTTTTGTTGTGACACTGTTATTATGAAAACTTATTACATTTGTCAACATGCATGTACTGCCTTTCCAGAAGATACTCATTTGCCCCCTTGCACCAAAAATATCCATAGGAAAACTGTGGAAAACTGCTTAGAGGGACAAACAGAAATGTAGCTGCATGCCCAGCAGAAGCAGTTTAGTTTCCTCTAATTATGTGTTAATGTTCTGAATACTGTTTTTTAGATAAAAGGCTGTGAAACATTGTTGTAAAATTTCCTCTGTTATGCTGTTAATGTGATTTCTCGACACATTTGTTGTGTTTAGAAGAAGCTCATTTACAATGTAGATGCAGATTTACATTGAGGAGTCAGTTTGTGGTGTGCAGAAGTTTTTATTGCCATTCAAATAAAAAACTTTCACTGTTCGAACATGACTCTTCTTTCAAAACACTCATAACCTCCTATGATGCCTGTGTCTTTAATGCATTTTTAAAAATACTTACAATGGGTTATAATCTGTTTATGCATTGTATGATTCTCTTTAAAAGCATGCATAAATATTCATAATGCTTCATATTAAAATGTATAATTGCTGGTCACTGACTGGCATTGTTTTTTGCAAGCATATGTCTATAATGCATTATAAACATACTAATAATGTGAGAGGTTTTACCCTAATATCACATTAAAATGCATTATAATAATGTGATTATAATGCACTATAAAAAGATTATGATGCATTACAACTATGAGAACTATAATACGCTATAATCCTTGAAAAGAGTCTGTAAATGAGCAGCTATTATGAATAATTATGATACATCACCTTATAAATTATTATTAAAAATACATTTTAATGTTACAATTATTGTCAGAATGCATGGTGCATGTTTATGAATGCTTATAGGTAATTATACAGTGCTATAAGCAAATTATTACTCATCATAAGTATGTTTATAATGCATAGGCACCATCGAAACTGATAACTGATTAATACTGCATTTTATTTTTTAAAATGTGTTTCTGATCAAACATTAACAACCACAACAGCTATAATCTCAGAGCACATAAAGTTCACCAGCAAATATATAATCCATATCAATTTAACAAAAATAAAGTACAATTCTAGGTTATTATGTAGAATATATTGCACAAAAATAGAAAAGCTACATTTATACCTACAATATGACACTCATTCTGGTATTATCCTGCTTTATTCTGCTCATAATCTTAAGTATGTTCAAGTTATGTCTTTATTTCTTTTACAGATACTACTCTACCAGATGGTAAATGGTCATGTTGAAAAATTGTTTTCCTCATATTAAAAAGGACAATTATACAATAACTACTCAGTGAGATGCTCGATAATAGGAATATGTGAGGTTTAGGAAGACTAAGGGGGAATATAAAGATAGGAAAATGATTTTCCTTATCTGAGTTATGTTACTATTCTTAGACTTTGATATCATTTGTGTCTCGTTTATTTGTTTGTTATGTCAGTTTTATTTATTTACACTTTTTAAAAAACTTTTTTTTATACAGTTCCAATCTAAAAATACAACCCTATTCTTAGAGGTAGATCTAATTTATGTCTCTTTTTTATTTTTTTATATACAAATTTATTTTACCTTTTAATTTTTTTACTTTATTTACTTGATATATTTTTTCCCTTTTTTTGAATTTTCTTATATTTTAATACTGTTCCAATCTCGAAATACAATCCTTCATTTGCTACATGAATATAATTTCAGAATTATTTCATATACATTAAAATGAGCATAGACACAACACCATACTGTATCTCAGGGATGGGCAACTGGAGGCCCGGGGGCCGCATACGGCCCGCACCCTCACTTGAAGTGGCCCTCAGTACAACTACATGCATTTGAGCATGAAATCTTAAAAGTTCAGTGTAAAAATGCACAAAATGACTTCTTGCAATCAATGTTGGTCTGCTGTTCTTGCACTGAAAAAAAAGAAATCACAGTAAGAGGTTATTTTTTATTTGCTTCAAACCTTTTGTATTCCTATTTATACTGTTCTACATGCATTTGAGCATAAAATATGTTAAGTTACTGCACTGTAAACATATTTAAAATTGCAGTTTCATCATATTTGGTGAATTGCACGCTCCTATATGTGGCCCTGTGGTAGTGAACATGAAAAACTGTGGCCCCCTGCAGCATTTAAGTTGCCCATCCCTGCTGTATGTATTATTTCTTTGGCTGAATAAAAGATATCAGACATATAACGATGGTATCAGAAGGTGTGTTGGCTCCGTCAGTTCCAGCGGGCGGTGTACTCCGTCCTCTGAGGGTGCCAGAGCTCGGTGCCTTCGATAATGCGGCGGATCATGGAGGCGGAGGTGATGAGCAGGTGTCCAGCAGCGTGGAGGAGGGTGGAGGCCATACGCAGCGCTTCTCTGCAAAACAAGATAAAGTGTCATCAGTATGCTGCATAACAGTTTTTATCAAGAACTAGAATTGGACTTTGAAAAAGCTTATCACCCTTTTTATTCAAGCAAATCTATTTTCTAATCCTCCCTCCCCTAACTCTTGGCTAAAGAATCTAATGCCATTTCTACACTTAGAAAAAATCAAGTACAGTATTAGGGGAGTGCCCCAACAAATTTTATAAAACTTGGAATCCCATTCTTTCCTTAATGGAGTCCATTTCATCTTTAGATGATTAAGATAGATGGTTTTAATTAAGATAAATTGATATAACTTTTAAATGGTCAGTAATTGTTTTTGGTATGTTGATTTGGTGGTTATCCCTCCTCTAAATGTCTTTTTTATTATATATATATATTTAAAAACATTAAATTCTGTTCCTCAGAGACATGATTGATTCTGCCGAGACGAACGGTCACGTGACAAATATTCCCTGAAAATCAGTTTTTTTTATATTCATTACACTTGGAAGTGTGTTGTATGAAGTATATAAATTCCATTTTATTCCAATTTAAAAAACTTTATTATCAGAGAAATTCAACTTTCGTTTTTATATCAAAACTGTATTATTCTGCATATTAGATTTTTCTCTGTGCGACATGTGCAATAGTTTTTTCCTTTGCCATGTGTCTCTGTTGACAGTCCCTTACTTTTGTGATTTGTGTGATGTCCTTTTTTCTTCGTTTGTTTGTTTAAAGGTTGCATGCCTTGGTTGGTTATTTATTTAATATTTATCTTTTTTGCACTGACGGGAGAGCTGTGCCTCAATTTCGTTGTGCTACCCTTTTTTCTTTTATGCTACTACCGTGCAGTGACAATAAAGACTCTACTCTATATTCTGTAACAATATATGAGGCAGTCACAGAAGCCTTTTTCTGCAGAATGAGTAACATCTTACCTGAGGATTTTCTTGGGCCCCAGACACTCAAAGTTAGCGCTCACAGAGTACAGGCCTTGAAATGTGGCCTTCACACTCAGGGAGCCAAATAAATCCTTTGGGCTCATCCTGTAAAGGTCAAAGGTCACACGAGCGATGTCTCTCCCGGTCCGAGGCTTGTTGTGGTCTTGAGATTTGGACACGACTGCCCCCTGGGAGATGAGAGTCGCATTTTAAATATCTGTGATGCTCTTAAATGCACTTAACTTCTGTGGTCAAACATACCGGCTGTGGCCTCCATGTCTGTCCAGGCTCCAGGGCCATCAGCATGGTGTTGTCAGGCAGCGTGATGAGGAACTCGTCGGAGTCCACCTCGGTGCCGTCCTCCTCACACACCAGAGACAGAGACAGGGCAGACAGGGACAGCAGCAAGGCCTGGCAGACCTGCAGCACATGTTGACATTGTTCTGGATTATCACTAATTCTCATCCTCATACTCATCAAGAGTCATCATCCAATGTGAGCTGTACAGCTTAGTCAACTGGCCCTCACTAGATTTACACAGAAAACTCCATTTGCACATCTTCATCTACAATACTGGGTCTCCTCCCGTCCTACTTATTATTATTTTATTTTTTTTAATTTAACCTTTATTTAACCAGGTCGGTCCCACTGAGACACAAAGAGCTGTTTTTCAGGGGAAGCCTGGCCAAGACAGCAGCAGGGTTAAAAGTTACAACAATAAGACAGACAGTGCATCATGACAAGAACAGACAATAAAACATGGAGCTACAGTGAAATACAAGCAAGCCAGACAACATAGTAAGATAGGCATGGACAGTACAAGATCATGACATCATAAAAAACAAGTGCAAAGGCGATACGAGTCTGCTTCCAGATCTCTCAAGAGTTTTTTAAAGGATGTGACCGTAATAAGGTCCTGCAGATTGAGACTGCTCTGGAGCAGATTCCAGGATGAGGGAGCCCGATACATAAAAGCCTGTTTACTGAGTACGGTGCAGACTTTGGGAACAGTCAACCGGTATGTGTCGTTGGAACGAAGACTGTAGGTGCTATGGGTCCTGATAATGTAGTCACACAGATCAACAGCGATGCTCGGCATATTTGGAATATACGTCAATCTCTGGTGAAATTTACATATTCTAGTGTTCACTGGAATGGGCGTGGCAAAATGCCTCAGTAGCACCCCTAGAAACAACATGGTCTCACAGGAATCCGTGAAATAGCCACAGATTTCGCTTAACTCAAAATCCGTGGAATAGCCACGGAATCACTCAAATTTCCGTGAAACTGACACGGATTTCGCTACAATGCAAGTCAAAGACAGTCATATCCCGTGGCTATTCCAACATACAAAGTGATTATGTACATTCACAGAGTGAAGATTTAGAAAATAAAACATATATTTCTCACTAGAAATGTGATCAAAATCAATTTTTATGCAGAAACTAAGTCAAAATATTGATTTTTTCACTAAAAATGAGAGAACTGTCCGCCATGTTTTTTGTTCTGACCACCGGGACCTTAAAAGTCATGTGACTTGGAACAAACCAATAGGAAAAAATATCCATGGAATAGCCACGGGATATGACTGTCATTAACTTGCATTGTAGCGAAATCCGTGTCAGTTTCACGGAAATTTGAGTGATTCCGTGGCTATTCCACGGATTTTGAGTTAAGCGAAATCTGTGGCTATTTCACAGATTCCTGTGAGACCAGGTTCCTAGAAAATGTCAAAAGAGCCTCACAATATAGGACATTTTCACATAGAGACACGAAATTCAGTACATACGTCTATTATTATTATTATTATTATTATTATTATTATTATTATTATTATTAATATTTTTACAGTCACTCTCACCCTCTCCTTCAGCTCCTCCAGGGTCCCGGCTGTGATGCCCTTCCTGGTGTCCCTGTTGTTACAACACACTCTGAAGGGACGCTGTGGTGGAGACCACACACGCTTGGTCACAGATCTGAGGAGAGGCCACACAGAAAGGTCAGGAAATTATTATTCTTTATTAAGACATTTTTACTTGTCTTACCTTCAAGTCAAGTAATCTTTTTTTTTTAATATAATTATAATTTATAATATTCAAAGTTTTTATTTTCATTATTACAACAGACAAATGAACACCGAACAAAACAGATTGGAGGTCATGAAAAAATAATAGTAAATAAATAAATAAAATAAAATAAGAAATAAAATAAAATACAAAATCTGAAAATAAATTAACTAAAACTAAGACAGGCAGGTGAGTAAGCAAGGCAGGCAAATTAACACATCTGTCTACCAAAACTATCCCATTTTTCTTTTATCATATCATTTTCACAATTTAATCTCCCCAACATCTTCTCACATGCCACAGTCCCCATCATCATCATCTGTGTTTTCCACAGACTCAGTGTGGAGCTTGAATAGTCCGTGCACATGTTATTATTCTAAAACTGTATTTGTTCAACAGAGGTACCATAGTTCTGTCTTGGTGACCTGGGAAGTTAATAATTTAATGATTTGCTCATATAATCTATAACTTTTTCCCACAAGAGGAGGATCTTAGAACATTCCCATAATACACAGATAAATGTGTCACTTTCTGCCCTACACTTCCAACATAGATCATTATTAATTAAACCCATTCTGTTAAGTCTTGATGGGGTCAAGTAATCAATTTTATCTATGGAGCCTAATATCACAGATAATAAATTTGCCATCAGGGCTTTATAATCAGCAGACGACACCCTCTGTCCTTTGACCCTTGCTTCGGATAAGGAAAACCTCACCCACTGAAAAAACTTTATTTAAGTGTCCCAGTAAATCAACATAAACAGGACCCAAAACTGTAGAAGCTGAATGGAATTATTCCATCAATATTCCATCAATATATTATATTGTTATATAACAAAGCTTAAAATTAAATGTTAAAACTTTGCGGTAATAACTCACTTATTTAAGTCCATTACATTATTTTTAGGGGCTCCAACAGCCACACAAAGTTGTTCGGATTGTTGGTGGTGAAGCAAATCAACATAATTTTATCAACAGGCCTAAATTAAATCTCCACTTACTTGATGAATGAAGAAGTGGTGTCCATGCTTGTCAGTCTCTTGCTGCCTCTTCTCACAGACTTATTTCTAGGCTTTAGGTGTTTTGGTGTGACAAATTGTGATAATGTCAGTGCTGCTTGTGTTCGACCCAGCAGCCAGACTTTGCCCCGAACCTGGTGATAACTCAGATACAGAAAAGAACGGGGCAAAGTTCACCGAGCCTCTGTGTTTGTGTGAGGGACATCCTGTATAGCACTGATTCATGATTTGACAGTCTTGTTTATATAAAAATATGACCCAATTAACCAGTTCCCCTGATAAAGTAACTATTCAGGTCTGACAAACAAACATGAAAAATTACAAATTAAGTTTTTAATCAAGTTTTTTGGGGCCAAATTCACAATTAGCTCTTATAATCATAAGATATATATGGTAATGTCTTACTTATCTTGTCTTATGAAAAATATAAATTCATATTTATACCTGTCATGCTTGGTAACTGTGTGTTTGTCTGTTAAATTTTGTTGTTTGTATTTTCTCTGGTCCATTATTATAGTTTAATTGGTACTTAATTTGTGTTCATATGCTTAAAATTTGTCCTAATTTGTCAGAAATGTACTCAACGGAGAGCAACAGAAAAATAAGAATGACACAAATAATAATAATAATAATAATAATAATAATAATAATTATTATTATTATTATTATTGTTATTGTTATTTTAATTGTTATTTTAATTGTTATTTTTATTCATCTCGTTATATATAGAATTGACAACATTACTGAGTCTTCAGTAATTAAAAAATATTACAATAGTATAATTATTATTCATATTCAAAGAGTAACCGTACATTTTGACAATGGTATTACTTATTTAGTCTTATTATATTCTTTAAATTCACATAATAATCCAGTTAAATTTTGGGGGAACTTGTTAGCAGATGCAAGAAACGACTTTTTGTGGAACATTTTGACTTTATTAATCCGTTTACTTTTAATTGATTTATTCTTTTCCTTTTTTTCTTTATTTATTTGTATTTTTTCGTGTTTTGGCGGAACTTCTTGGTGGAAAATGAATCTGCGACGTCATATCCTTTAAACGACATGTGGTGCGCTTGTTTTAGTCGTCACAGTGCAGCGCGGGGCCGGAGTCTCTTCTTCAAACTGACGTCTCCTATTCCAAATGCGCGTAGCACCGCCCCTCCGGCACAACCAGGTGACGCTTCGATGAGACTGATATTAATGCCAGTGGCGGGAGGACGAGCAGAACTTTGGAGGTGTTGCTAGCTTTGTTTCAAGAAGCGGGTAACAACAACAACAACAACAACAACAACAACAGCTCTGAGACTGTGTGTAAAGCTGTCACCGAACTGACAGTTTAACACAGAGTTGTTCTAGGAAACTGTAGTATTTATTAGCGTCATTGAAGTTGTTTATTCGCTGCTGTTGCCTTGAGTCGTTTTTAGGATAGTCACTAGTGTGTCTAACTTTAAGTTGCTAAGCTAACTAGCCTCCCTTATCCAACTATCTGACTGAGAGTAACATCATGGCTACAAGAAAACCTCAGGAGAGCGGTAAGTGCTATTAGCTTGGATAACCTGAATGTGAGACTGTTTTCTGTGCAGTGAATCTGGTTAATAAAGTGATTTAGTGACTGTCAGTGCTGTCACACCACATCCATCCTCCACCCAGCAGGGGAGTGGGTGTTATCTGGCAGACACAGGTGGGACACTTTAGATCAGTCACTGAGTTTGACAGCTGATGAGAGAGTCCCGCAGTAGCATCAATGATTGGGCTGCAGCCAGCAGTGCAACACTGAAAGCCTCAATCCATGGAGAGAAGTAAGACTGGGCCATATAGGCAAAGGCTTGTAGCCTATGTAAGTGTAGGCCATCCCATATCGTTTCAGGGCGTTTATTTTTTAAATTATATATTTTACTCACTGTGGCCTTATATTTCACTGCAATTTAGAAGTCCTGCAGCTCTATGGAATCAGCAGAATCATGGCTAGGAGTGGGAACAACTCACTATTGTCTTTTTTGCAGAATAATACAGTGATAATTAAAGCTGCAACAATTATTCGATTAATCGAACAGTAATCGATTATTAAATTAATCGCCAACTATTTTGATAATCGAATAATTGGTTTGAGCAGTTTTTTTTAAAGACAATAAGACCAAATTCTCTGATTTCAGCTTCTTCAATGTGAATATGTCTGGTTTCTTTGTTCCTTTATGACAATTAACTGAATATCTCTTTGGTTTGTGGACAAAACAAGAGATTTGAGGACGTCATCTTGTGGTTTGGGAAACACTGATTGATATTTTTCAACATTTTATTGACCAAACAACTAATCGATTAATCGTTTAAATAATCGACAGATTAATCGATAATGAAAATAATCGTTATTTGCAGCCCTTGTTATAATAACAAAACCCTTAAAAGAATAAAGTGTAGAATAAAGTGACTTTGACAGAAATATCACAATTTGAAGCTTAATTTGTGTTACTTTTTCCAATGGAAACTTTCGTAACCTATGCAAGGACTGTTTGAAATTAAAAAACACATTTTGACAATAATGCCTGCTTTTACAGGTTCTCTTTACGATAAACTGTGTATTTTTGGCAATCCATAAATGAAAATATTTCATTCAAGGGGTTCAGAGGGTTGAATACTTGACAAAGAAAGGCACTGAGTACTTCCTCGTCATTTCAAGTGAAATATAGACTATGGCTACATGCATGCCCACAAATATTTTTTATTTTTATTTATTTTATTTATTGGTTTTGTTTGACAGGGACCATGCATAGAATAGCTTCTATACCAGGGTTAGCTAAATAGCTAATTTTCACCTGTAGTCCCTGGGCAGGATGTTCAAGCACAGTCAAAACACAGACAAGATGAAAAGACAACAGGATTAACATTACAAGTAAAAGAAAAAAGAAAAAAAAACTAAGTGAAAAACAAAGATCAATGATCACAAGCTTGATTGTCTTTCAGCCATGTCTTCAAAGACTTTTTAAAACTTTTAAAACTTAAAGAGTCTCTGATATGGAGTGGGATTGAGTTCCATTTTCTAGTTGCTTGATATGAAAATGCTGATTGGCCAAAAGTGGTCTTTTTAAATGTAGTGTAACAGTCACCTCTCATTGTAGCCCTAGATACCCTAACATTGTCTCTACAGAAGGACACACATTGCTTAAGTGGTGGTGGTGCAAGATCATGGGTCAATTTGTACATCAGGCACATGTCAGAGAACAAAATAAAACTGTCAAATGTTAACAGGCTATGTTTTTTTATAATAGTACAGTGGTGATTATTTCTTGTTTTTTTATCAAACACTTTCACAGCCTGCTTGTATAGAGAGTACAAGGGTTTCAGAGTGGTCACATATACAGAATAATCAGATTAAAACATCAAAATATTTCACATCAAACTTTCTGAGAATCTTCACTTAGTGTGTGTTCATTAACAATTTAAAAGATCAGGTTAGTTGCTATGAATGTTTTCTAATTTTTTGGACTAATGTGTTCTGTAATCCACAGCTGGGAGTCTGCCTTTCGCTGCACTTCAGCTCCTGTCCCCCCCTGTGCGTCTGGTTTCTGCAGCCCTGTGGAAAGTCATGAAGCAGCGGGACGTGATGCAGTACGGCGTGGTGGAGGAGTTCGTCTCCTCCGCCTGTGACACCGTACCTGGGCTGCTCACCACCAGACACCTGGGCAAGCTGGCGCTGGGGCTGAGAGGACGGGTGAGGTTCTGACTCCAGTGATCCCTTTTTATTCTCATCTTCTTGACTGTAACATTTCCTCTTTCTGATGGATGATCACCTTGTATTAGGGACGGGAATAATTAATCAATGATCGATTAATTTTTAATTTTATCCAAAACTTATTTAAATCACAAAACACACTTAAATATGCAAGATTACTGTGAAATCTAACCTCATGCCTCTTTGGGGGCTCAAACATAAAACATTGGAGGAGTCACGTGATCATGGCCGACTGAAGACGTGTTTTCGTTGAGCTCCCGCTCCCACATTGATTTTATTTAAATTTATCTGCAAGTTAATGCTCCTTTCTTGACTCATCACACCAGCACAGTGCTGAAAGATCTACCGATAAGAAGAAAAGTGACGTTTTGATAGTTTGCAATGTCGAAACAAACGAAGATTCAGCCACGGAAACAGCCTAATGCTGCAGCTGCTAATGCTAATGTTAGCCAAGCAACAAACTCTCCACAGCAAATAGACACGGCTTCACCAACTAACATCATGGAAACCGAAGCGCTGATTCACAAGGTAACTCAAAATTTCAGCGACGTTATGGAGACGAAACTTTCAAAGTTTTCCGAGACTCTGGAAAAAATTTCCACAACTTTAGAGAGCCAGTCCAAACGCATTACTGCCACGGAGCAGCGAGTTTCGGACGTTGAGGACATAGTGGCTGATCTGGAGACCAGGCTCGGTGAAGCAGAAAAGAAAATGAAGCAAATGGCTCATGGCATGGATGATATGGAGAACCGAAGCAGACGGGACAACATCCGTGTCCTGAATCTCGAAGAGGGCACGGAGGGAAATCGCCCTATACAGTTTTTTGAGTCCTGGCTGCCTACTATACTTGGACTTGGACCGGCGAACCCCGAGACGAAAAGCCGCATTAAAATTGACCGGGCACACCGCAGCCTGGGACCGCGAGGAGCACGTCCCCGACCGGTTGTTATTAAGCTCCACAACTCCAGAGACAAATTACGCATAATGGCAGCAGTGCGGGGGAAAACTAACCTGGAACATGAAGGACAGCGGATCTCCATCCTTCAGGATCTGTCTCCTGCGGTCCGAGAGAAGCGTCGCGCCTTCAACGGAGTGTGTCAAGCCTTAATAGACAAGAGGATCCGCTTCACCATGCGCTACCCGGCTACACTCACCATAAACCACAACGGCACGGAGCACAGGTTCGAAACGCGGAGAGATGCAGAGAACTTTCTTGAAAAACTGAAATAGAAGACCACTCAGAACTGTGACGTGTCTACTGTATGATTACATTACTACACGCCATCTGGAATGAGTAAGTTGTGTTGCATTGATACTGAAGTTATTCTGCCTAACAGAATATCAGTGTGATAAGGAAGAAACAGCACAGTCAGCCTGTGTAAAACTATAAAAGGCTTCAGAGCTGATTTAGCTCAGTTAAGTGTATTTCTCACTTTGCTGCGTTTACAGCCTTATCTGATGTATTAGTTTGGGGTGATAGCAGAGAAGGGATAATGTTAAATTCATAACATTACCAGAATATCGACATGCTTATTAAGTTGTATGTTGTGGGAGCGGGGGTGAGATACGGAAGTTGTTTTGAGTTTTCTCCAGAAGCGATTAGCAGCACGTACTCCTGTAACACTACCATTGAGTAGCTCTTTTTTTTTCTTTTTTTTTTTTTTTTTCTCTTTTTTCCTTGAATTCTCATGCTCCCATACTATTTTCATATTTGTTTCTTTTTGTGTATGTGTTTGGGGGTGGTTCTTGTTTTCCCCCCATGTGTAGGAGTTGTTTATATCAGCACAGCTTATTTGCCAAACAATAGTGAATTGCTTGTTTCATGTCATGGGCTATACTTGTTTGAATCACACCATTTTCCTTTACCATCTAACAAGTTATTTACACCATGAGTAACATAAAAATCGTTACACTTAATGTTAAAGGTATCAACCATGTGGTGAAGAGACGTAAAATACTCTCTGTGCTCAAAAAAGATAAGGTACATGTGGCACTATTACAAGAGACCCACCTTACTGATCTTGAACACTTAAAATTAAAACGTGATTGGGTTGGTCAAATATATTATTCTTCATTTAACTCTAAGAGTAGGGGGTAGCAATACTTATAAATAAACATATGGCATTTACGCTAGATAAAGTTATATGTGATACGGAGGGAAGGTTTGTGGTTATTACTGGGTGTCTATATGGCGAACGAATTCTTATAGGAAGCATCTACGCCCCCAACACTTTTGATAGCTCATTTTACTCTAAACTACTGGCTAACATCTCTTCCATTTGTCCATCACTGGTAATAATTGGAGGGGATTTTAATTGTGTTTTGGCCCCAGGAATGGATCATAGCCCACCCAGCGCCCTTCCTCTCTCCAAGATGGCTAGAGCCACAAGGGAGCTCTGTTCTGATCT
Source organism: Centropristis striata (assembly GCF_030273125.1). Taxonomy (NCBI): domain Eukaryota; kingdom Metazoa; phylum Chordata; class Actinopteri; order Perciformes; family Serranidae; genus Centropristis; species Centropristis striata. The sequence continues at coordinate 5,301,157 of NC_081533.1, read as the reverse complement.
CGGCCTGTTTGATGCATGGAGAATTATCAATCCACAAGAGAAAGATTTTACTTTTTTCTCCCGCCCTCATCATTCCTTCTCAAGAATTGATTATATTTTTATTTCGAGATTAGCTCTGGACAGGACCAACACTTGCTCTATTAACACATGTACCCTTTCAGATCATTCATCAGTCACTATTGAACTTCTGCCACCTTATTATGACCCCACATCCAGACACTGGCGTCTAAACCCATCTCTCCTTAGCAATCCTACATTTTTAACATATCTAGAATCACAATGGGAACTTTTTATTTCTACAAATGATACACCGGATGTCTCTGCTTCAACCCTGTGGGAAACAGGTAAAGCATTCCTGAGGGGTGCCATAATATCGTACACAGCTGCAAAGAAAAAAAGTTCATTAGCAAGACAGGTAGAACTCGAACAGCAAATTACAGCACTAGATAGAGAGTTTAAGGCTACCTCCTCAATATCTATCTTTAAAAGATTAGAAGCAGCACGATCTGCCCTGGATCAACTGCTAACCCAAAAAGCAGAATCAGCAATATTCTTTGCCAAACATAGACTATTCGAATCTGGTAACAAACCTGGTAGGCTTCTTGCCCGTTTGGCCAGAGGCCGTACAGGGATTTATGCAATACCATCACTTAGGGACAGAACTGGCACAGAACATTTTGAAACCAAAACTATATGTAAAATAATGAAGGATTTTTATCAGGAACTATACTCGTCAGAGTGCCAAAATACCTCAGAGCAAAGGAAACATTTTCTTGATAGAATAAACCTTCCCACATTATCTGAAGAATGCAAAAATGATCTTTGTAGGCTGATCACAGCACAGGAAGTTCTGGAGACCATTAAATCTTTACAAAGTGGGAAAGCTCCCGGCCCTGATGGGTTCGGCCCCGAATTTTACAAGAAGATGGTAAAGCTGGTGGTGGGCCCTCTGACCAATATGTTTACTGAATCCATTGAAAGGGGCGCGCTTCCACCAACTTTTAATCTGGCCCACATTTCTTTGATTTTAAAGAAAGATAAGCCCTCTGATCAGTGTGCATCTTACAGGCCGATAAGCTTACTCGGGGTTGATTGCAAGATTCTATCAAAACTCTTGGCTAGAAGATTGGAGGAGGTGCTACCTGTCTTAATTAAGCCAGACCAGACGGGCTTTATTAAAAATAGATATTCGTACTCTAATGTTCGCAGGCTCCTGAACATAATACAATTTTCACATAGTACAAAGAAAAAGGTCCTCGCCATCTCATTAGACGCTGAAAAAGCGTTTGATCGCGTAGAGTGGGAGTATCTTTTTGATGTTCTTCACAGGTTTGGATTAGGTTCAAGTTTTATTGAATGGACTAAACTTCTATACAGATCTCCTACTGCCAGAGTTCTTGTAAATGGCTCCAAGTCTGATGTTTTTCCTCTGAGTAGAGGTACACGACAAGGCTGCCCCCTCTCTCCACTATTATTTGCACTGGCACTGGAGCCTCTGGCAGAAACCATTAGGAGCCACCATGGGATATCTGGTGTCGCTTTGGGAGGCAACGAATATAGAATTTCGCTTTATGCAGATGACATCTTGCTGTTTATCACTAACCCAGAGAGTTCAATTCCTATTTTGTTATCAATCATTTGTCAGTTCGGTCAGATTTCAGGGTACAAAATTAATTACAGCAAGTCAGAGGCCTTGCCACTTGGTGACCTCGGTGGCCAGGCATCCCTGGTTAATTTCCCTTTCAGATGGTCACCTTCAGGTTTCACTTACCTGGGCATCAGAGTATCAGCAAATATTAAAGAACTGTATAAACAAAACTTTACACCAACCCTGGCAGCAGTCAAAAGTGATCTTAACAGGTGGTTTGACCTCCCTCTGTCATGGATGGGTAGAATTAGTCTAATAAAGATGAATGTGCTCCCTAGAATATTATACCCATTGCAAATGTTGCCACTTAAGATTACTAAGAAAACTAATCTAGATATTGAAAGATTTCTCTCAAATTTTATATGGCACGGAAAGAAACCTAGATTAAAAATGAAGACTCTACAATTACCAATAGATGAGGGGGGTCAGGCCCTTCCCAATTTTCTTTTTTATAATTATGCTTGTCATGCTCGGATAATATCAGGCTGGCTCAATTATTTTCTTCTTCAGGAGACAAATGTGGATGCCTGGTGCTGTGCCCCTTTCTCCCCTCTCTGCTTTCTTCTAACTGAAATGAGTAAACTTCCTGCTGAGGTTAAAGATAATGTCATCATGCTTAATACATTAAAGACCTGGCATGATGTTGCTAAACATTCTGGCAGGGGAGGCTTCTCATCAGCTTTACAACCTTTAACTCAAAACAAAGCCTTTCCTCCTGGTACAGGGAAAAGTATTTTCGGTGTCTGGCACTCAAGGGGCTTGAGACTAGTAGCTGATTTATTTGAAAAAGATAATTTTATGTCATTCACGCAGCTTCAGACAAAATACAGTATACCACATAATCACTTTTTTGGTTTTCTCCAGGTGAGACACTTTGTACAAACTAATTTTACACTCCCAACAGACCAACCATTAGTCAGCCCAGTTGAAAGTTTCCTCCTTAATTTTAATCTAACTGCCATGAACAGTAAAAGATTCATCTCCCTGTTCTATGCAAAACTATACTCTGTGAATCCTGTCACTACCAGCAGGTATATGGAGTCATGGGGTAGGGACTTGGAGGCTGACCTCGATGCCAACGCATGGTCAGATGCCTTTGAATCTATAAAGAAAACTTTTACTTGTAATAGACTCAGAGAAAGCCAGTACAGAATTCTACACAGGCTACAATGCACCCCTCACCTTCTAAACAAAATAAATCCCCAGATCTCCCCTTTGTGTGGGAAGTGTAAAAAAGAGGTAGGGACATACTACCACTGCATTTGGAAATGTTAAAGATGCTCAAGTTGGCAGGTTTCTTCCAAACGCCCATCTCTACCTTGTTGACTGCTTCACTTCTTTCCAGTTGGTGTTGGAGCTGTGTCGCACACCGACGGATGAAAACGTGATCATGACACACCTGGAAAGGATCCGTGCTCCTGCTGCCCTGTCAGCCTCTTCTGCACCTACTATGGTAAATTATACAGTCATGGAAAAATGATTAGACCATTGTTTGGTTTTCTTTTTGATTTTGGTTATTATCAAGAAAAAAACATGGACAATGTCTAGATATCAGCTCTTAAATTAAACTCTTATCAGCTATTTTTGTTGTTATCATTATATTTGTCCAAACAAATGAAAGTTTAGTTGTACCAGACATTAAAACAAACAATAAACTGAAGAAAACAACAGTGGTCTGATCATTTTTTCTTGACTGTACTTCATTTTTAGACTCTCACAACAAATTGCATTGCCATTTTTGTCACCGTAAACACTTTTTAAGGCTTTTTTTTGGCTAACCTCTCATTCCTGTAAGGATCAAGTGTCGTTTTTGCTATTTGTCTCCTAGAAAAGGGACGTAAAAATCATAAGAACAGTCGAAGCTTTCCGTACGTTGGTTCACACTCTGCTAAGAGACTCTGAACAGAGAGAGCAGTTCTTCAAGGTGAGGCCCTCTAACTCGTGCTTATTTACAACAGCAACTGATTTTTAATCTCTATTGTGATCATTTCGCAGTTTGTAGAAATCTAACGTTCAGTACTTCTTGTTCCCGTTGCTGTCAGGAGGAGTTTCTCTCAGATTATGGTCCAAAGTTTGACCAGGAACTGGAGAAGCTGCTGTGGGAGTTTTTGATTCGAATAGACCAGCTGCTCCCAGTTCCCAACCTGGCTCAGGTACTGTGTGCTTTTAAAAATCAGTTTCCCTTTTATAAATGACAAATTAAACCTAATTTATGACTCTTTTTATTACTGCTTTAGAGATGACAGTTTCTGCATCCTCTAAAAGGTTAATTTAGTTCAGACTATTTTCATTTTTTCCGTATTTGAAGCATCAAATGAGGTTTCTGAATGAAGCTTCACATGTTTTATTACATCATCACCCTAAAATAAAAAAAGACCTTCAAACAACCCGCCACAATATCAACATATTCATTTTCAATTTTTTTAACTCCTCTTCTCTCTCTCTCTCTTTTTCTTTCTTTTTCTTTCTTTTTCTCTTTCTCTCCCTCTCTTTTCTCTCTTTTTTCTGTCTTTCTCTCTCTCTCTATATATATATATATATCTATCTATCTATCTATCTATCTATCTATCTATCTATCTATCTATATGCATTTTTTTTCTTTCTCTCCCTCTTTTTCTCTCTTTCTCCTCTCTTTCTCTCCCCCCCTCCTCTCTCTCTCCTTTTTTCTCTTTTTCTGTCTTTCTCTCTTTCTTACCTTTTTTCTGTCTTTACTGTCTCTCTCTTTCTTTCCCTTCCTCCCTATCTCTCTCTCTCCTTTCTTTCTTTTTTTCTTTCTTTCTCTCTCTTTGTCTCTTTTCTCTCTCTCTCTCTCTCTCCTCTCGCTCTCTCTCCTCTCTCTCTCCTTCTTTCTTTCTCTCTCCTCCCTCTCTCTCTCTCTCTCTCTCTTTCTCTCCTCCCTCCTTTCTTTCTCTCTCTCTCTCTCGCTCTCTTTCTCTCTCTCTCTCTCTCTCTCTGTTTATCAGACCATAATTGAGACAGTAATTAGAGCAGAAGCCAGCTGTGGTGGCAGACCTAATTCAGCTGCTGTAGCAACACAAATAATTAAAAAAAGAATGCTGATTTAGAATATGAAACGTTATAAAACTTTGAACTATTCGGTACGGTATTGTTAGTGGTATGATTTAGTCTGCAGTAACGTCTCTAATATTTATCTGCAGTAGCTGAAAGAAGTATTAAAGCTCCATTTGTGTGTTTTTATTTTTGACTGTAGCTAGTAATAATTTAAAGATACCTGCTAGAAAAACCTGTTTATACATGTTGATGATTTGTGTCCAGACGGTGTCGTGGCTCAGTGGCGCCCCCCCTGTCCTGGAGGAGTGTGCTCGTGCAGCCACCCAGCCTCAGCTCCTCAAGATCCTGCTGCAACACCAAACCTGCCTGGGCCACCTGGAGACAGCAGGTACAGCTAGAGAACTCCTCACAGGACTCCTACAGAAACACTTGGTTTCTAATATGATGTTCAGGGTTCGTACGGGTGCTTGAAATCCTTGAAAATGCTTGAATTTAAATGTTGTATTTTCAAGGTTTAAAAAGTGCTTGGATTTTGGATAACGTGCTTGTAAATGCTTGAAATTCTTACTGTATTTCTCTTCAATCTGACTATATCCATCTATAGACTACAGATAATCACATGTTCAATGTAAAAAATAATGAGTAGCCTATCTGAAATGAAGACCGTTCCTCCTAAAAGTGTAATACCATCGCTGTTGGTATGGTTCAGTGAAATCTCCCCCTTTTAGTATGTAAGTACTCATCTAAAACATGCAATTTACAACCGGTGTTACTGGATACTGGAAAAGCTTGAAAATTCACTGTGAAAGTCATTGAAAAGTGCTTGAATTTGACCACTGAAAAAGTGTATGAACCCTAGATGTCTTCAAGGTTTGAAAAGTGCTTAGTTTCTTGAATAAAGTGCTTGAAATGTAGGTTATTTTAGGATGCCAAGTCTACTTACAAACAGCACAATAAATGGCGGAATGTGATTTTAAGATGTGAAGTAATTAGAGTGTAATCAGCGTATCGGCCCCACGATACGATTATATCCCGATTCATGAGTCACATAAGAGAAAAAAATAAAAGACACAAAATGACTAGAAAAAAAACAAAATGACCAAAAAAAGACAAAAATAACTTAAAAAGACTCATCAAAAGACACAAAATACCCAAAAAAAGACACAAAATGACTAACAAAGACAATATATGACTTAAAAATACACAAAATGACCAAAATTGTTACGCTAAACACACAAATAAAATACAGTAACGCTAGAATAAAAACCAGAGTTGGATGACAGGATCACACACAATCACAAGATCATATTAATGTTGGTTTATTTTTTCTTTTTGGTTCAAAATGTTGATCCAGTAAGTCAGAATAAAAAATCTATTATTATCAGGTCATATAGGTGAGGTTGTGCTGAAAAAAAAAACCAACATGGCATTTAAACATTTTTAAGTGGTGTATACAGGCAGGATGAAAAGGATTCAGAAATGGACAAATAGCCCAAAACTCCATAGAGTTAAATGTAAGCCATAATCATTATAATTAGAAGAAATTAAATAAATGAAGGCATGAAATGTTTAATTCTGTGTGTAATCGGTCGATATAATGTGTTATTTCCACTTTTTGAATTTAATTACTTTAACTATTTTTATAATTTTCTCTTATATGGTTATCTTCATTCATTTATTTGTTTGTTTTTTCTATTTGTTTTGTTTTTGTATATTTTGACTAAATAACTTTGGTGTTTTCATTTATTTTGTACTTGCCTAGTCTATGGATGTATTGGATAAACTGATGTGTGCTCTGCCAGCTGATATAATTATGCATCCAAGGAAAATCCAATAAAAATAATTTTGAAAGAAAGAATTACTGACATAAATAAACTTTTCTATGATATTGTAATTGATTGAGATGCACCTGTAGGGTAACAACATCTCTCTGCTACACTAGCATGACTAGCATGAGGCTTTGGATGAGTAATAATTCCAGTTATTCACATGTTGTTGCTTGTTTCTTTCAGCATCCCTCCCTCCAAACATGGGCGACTCCATCCTGACTTCACTGTCTCTGCCTCCTTCTGGTAGAGTTCCTTCAAATCAACCAACAGGAGCCAAAGAGTCTGCTGCTAGTCAGCCCAACGGCTCACACACATCTAGAGACAAAACCCCATTTATAACCCCTGTAATCGGACTAATATCTAATAAAGACGTGCCACTCATGAACAGGACGCAGAGAGGAGACGAGCAGAAGGAGGACTTGAGATTCACTTTGGTTAAACAGAGACAAAAACCCAAAGAGGGTGAAGAAGAAGAAGAAGAAGAAGAGGAGACGAACACCTTGAAAAGAAGCAGCAGAATGAAACGCAAGCAGCCCGACGAAGGAGGAAGTGAATCGGAGGAGGAGGAGCTAGGCATGATCCGATCTGGGAAGAAGAGGGTGAGTAAGAGTGCAGCGCTCAGGAGAGATAAAGGTCAACTTCAGACCGATGAGAGCGAAGAAGAAGACGAGGAGGAGGAGAGCAACCTGAAGACCTGCATGACCAAGCTGGGCGTCAAGACTCTCAACCTGCCTAAAGACCCGTCCCTCTGCTCCATCTTCGTCTCGTGTCTGAGCCGCCAACCCGCTGTTATTGTCGACAAACTGTCAGTGACGCCTGCCAGCGACAACAGGAGCGTCCGAGGAGGGAAATCCTTAAATATGAAGCGGGAGAGTCAGAGGAGGAAGTCGCCGGCCAAACCGCCAAACCCCGACTTGGATTTCCCCGGCCTGGACGATAAAGAGTAAGACATAGAAGTGTCTCAGGCCACGCCCTCTCAAATGTCCTCTCACGCTGTGTGTCTTCTTTGCTGCTCATAAACATAGTGATCGTCAATTAACCGGCATCGATAACTGTGCACAGTGTGTCTGGTGCTTGTTGTAAACAAACAGAGATCGCTAAGTGAACACCTCCTGCAGCAGCAGCACATACACACTGTACTGCTACAGAGCTAACTGTTAGCCTATTAGCACATACACACTGTACTGATACAGAGCTAACTGTTAGCCTATTAGCACATACACACTGTACTGATACAGAGCTAACTGTTAGCCTATTAGCACATACACACTGTACTGATACAGAGCTAACTGTTAGCCTATTAGCACATACACACTGTACTGATACAGAGCTAACTGTTAGCCTATTAGCACATACACACTGTACTGCTACAGAGCTAACTGTTAGCCGTTATGGCAATTTTGTGGATTGCACTAAGTTAATGGGCGAGCTGGCCAAACACAAAGCACTCAATACTCTGTTCAGCAAGTTTTATTAGCACATTTGTTTTCCATACACCGAACAATCCCAAATGGCTCTTTTACGGTACAACAAAGCCCCGTACGCCACACAACTTATGACTGTTGCACTTTTCAGCATTGGCTCTTCAGCAAGACTCAATGCGGCCCTATATTCCTGCCCTGTGCATCACATCAGGACAGACCCCACTTATTTACATGTTCCCCTCAATCATGGTGCTATCAGAGTTGAGTTCCCACAAGGCCTTGCGTCTTGAATATCAAGTAGGTCGCCACCTACTTCATGTCCCACCATGACAAGAAACACCAAATTTCCTTCACATAGCCTGTTAGCAATTTGCAGACTGGACGCTAAGGGGTTAACATCCCCTCTGGCTCTGCAGCTGGGAGAGACTGCTGCAGAAGGACTGTGCCGATTCGACTCGTTCTTACTCTTCTTAAGGAGCCGCCGACCCCCGCGGCTCGTTAAGAAGAGTAAGAACGAGTCTCCAAAAGTCTCATATAACGGCAGAATCTTCGCTGGACTTGTCGCCAGTTCCTATTTGAAAAATAGTCACTGAGGGGGACTGAAAAGTCGCTAAATATAGCAACAAAGTCGTTAAGTTGGCAACACTGCTTCCCAGAGATACACGGCCCTGTCAAATTCTGTATATTTATATACAGTCTATGATTTTATTACAACTTTTTTTCTAAATATACCAAAGATCACAGCTGCAAACTGGCAGAAACAGACATTTTAAAATGTATCTTGCGGGATAATTTTTTTTACTAATGTATTAAATAAACAGTCTTAACTGTTGTTTAAACCCAAGAAATGCAATAAAAAGTGTTTAATGTTTCTGGTTTCATCTGGTCTTTTAATATTGACTTAAATATCTAAATATTTAATGTTGCGTTCTTTTGGAGTTGTAGCTCTGACAAACAGAAACATTTATGGTTTAACTGCAGTTTCAGACTTAAAAGATCAAAGTAGCTTTGCTAAATATGTCCCTGTATATTCTCCATTCACCATTTTTTAGCTTTTGAAAAATGTATTGACTAAAAAAGTATCGATTTATTGGTTTATTTTGTTGTTTCTACTTGACAGAAATCATCCTGTGTTGCCGGGTTTAAGCAGCTCTCTCTCTCAGCAGCGCAGTAGCACAGGTGATTTTTAAAATAAATGATGTTAATTGAACACAGATCATTTAAAAAGATACATGAAAAAACACCTGCACAGGCATTTAAGTTAGTTTAACTGTTTCATTTTGTGTTTAGAGATCCGTCCAGGAACCAGCGAGGACTACGTCGCAGATTCTGAGGACGAAGCCACAAAGAACTTCAAAGGCAGAGTATGTATACTCCAAACATGCACTAACGGGGTTTTATGGGCCTGGAAATCCTCGAAAATGTGTCAATCTATGGCGCCATGCCTTAATCTTTTTTATATTAAATGGATCATCTTGTAGGAACTTGATTTGTTTAAAAATCTGGTATTAAAAGTATTAAAAACATTATATAAAAACAAATAAAAAACATTCAATTTTATGAATAAAGGTAATTTCAAGGTTTGAGCAGTGCTTGGATTTTGAATAATGTACTTGAATCTGCTTGAAAGTCTACAGACAGGAGACAATTTTTTCTATTTTTGTCATTTACTCTTTGTTGTTTTTTGATTTTACATGTAAATGAACAAACAAACAATCAACATGAAGACCTATAGACAAATACAGAAAATATCAAGGGAAAAGTAAAAGCGTACAAAAGGGGATTGGAAAAGAAAAAAGAAAAAGGGAAAAGTACAAAGAAATGAAAGTATTCTGATAGTCCAGATATTTCCATTACTTCAGCCATTTCTTCCTTATTGATTTCTTACAGGCCGTTACGTTTTTAAACACGAAACATGTTTTAATTTGAAGCACAAGAGAGAATCCCAACAGGAGAATACTGCAGGAGATTCTGGCCCTTTTTTATTTTGGGCACTCCCCAGACATTTAGCTGGGTTTCCCTTGTTGTAAAGGTGACTAATCAGGCTATTCAATGATATATAATACAGCACCAGTTGGTAATATTAAAGGGTTATAAATTATTGTTATATTTATTGATGCATTTGTGTAAGCCTGTAAGCTGTTGTCAAGGTAGGGTTGATTTTAACTTTTTAATAATCACTTATGTGGTTAGGTCTTTATAAAAATGTCTAATCACTGTAAACTGATCATGTTTTTATGTTAAATCTCCACCTGAAAAGTTTAAGACATGCCCCCGGACCCCCCTAGATGGTTTGGTTCGATACTTTTAATTGTCAGTACCGTATCATTAGTTACTTTGATCTGGATCTCCTTTTAACTTAATGCTAATATTTCATCATACATGATGCATCATAGCTTTTTGCGTGCTGGTGGGCCCCACGTTTTTTTATTTTTTCGCCCCTGCCCTTCTAACAGTCTGAGTCCACCACTGAATAATGATCAAACTGTCTCCCTCAGCTGTTCATGAAGCGCTACTACAAGACCAAACATGGTACTTATGTTCCCACTCTGAGGGAGTTCTGGAGACCCGGGACGACGCGGAGGGACCTGGCGCTGGCTGGCAGGAAACGCAGATGATGTCACGGATTCTCACGGCCACAAATAATAGACGACGTTTCAGCTGTTTCCTGACAGGAAAATCAATAGTATCTTTAAATGCAGCAGCCCACTGTGGCAGATGGACATTTATTTTAATCATCATAGTCTGGCAGTTAAGGATAATGAATGAATGAATGAATTCTTGATTTATGAATTCATTGTAGCTGAATTAGATGTGAACTTGTGTGTATTATGGAAAACAAGCCCTGAAGCAGCATTATCACAGACTTTTTTCTCCTATATTAAATTGTTACTGTGCTTGTAATTGTCTCTGTTACAAATATGTCATTTTGTTATATTGTACTTAATAAAAGTTTTTAATGTTGCAGTTATATTTTTTTGTGAGAAAATGTGTCACTTTTTTATGTTATTATTTATTCATTTTATTTACCATTTTAAGGGCCGACTCTAAAGGTTAACAGGATAAAAATAACATCACAAACGTGTATATTTAATACCAATTTAATCAATATTTAGAGCAATGGTGTCCTTTACCTCTAACAGATCAGGTGTAATGAGGATAATTCACTTGTTTTTCATATAAAAAAAGTATGTGTAAAATAGAAAATACAAGTTTTACATGACATTGATCTTTTTATTTTACATTTAGAATTTTTTCCTTTTTATGGATTTCATTGATAAATGATCACGACGCACAAATATGTGAAATGAACGATTTTTATTGTATATATATATATATATAATTTTTAAATCAGTCAGAAGAAGATTCATCCCAAAAAAATACTTTTTACTATTATTTATTTATTTATTTTTAAACTTTGAAATGGGTCAGTTTGACCCACAACATAACAGAAGGGGGAAACATAAAAGCAGGAGCAGGTGGTGAAGATCAATGAAAACCTTTCACTTTATTTATAAACTGAATATCATCTTATCACATCAATTATGAGCACAAAATTAAATGTCACAGCTATTAAAGAGCAGAAATCTTTACATCCAGGACACTTGGAAGAACCCAACATCTTCAATAATTAGTTTACTATCCTGGCTTATATTGGCGTGTTATAGCTTTCATATTAAGATGGCTTGATTTACAAGAGCATCTCAATAAATTATAATAGCATAGAAAAGTTTATTTATGACAGTAATTCAATTCAAAAAGTGGAAATAACATATATAGATCCATTACACACAGAATAATTTATTTAATTTCTTCTAATTATAATTTAATGCCTGGTCAACTAAAGGTACATTTGTTTGGATAAATATAATGATAACACAAATAGATGTTAAGAGTTAAATGTAAGAGCTGATATCTAAACATTTTTCATGGTTTTCTTGAAAATTATTTTGGTTATTATCAAGAAAACCATGGAAAATGTTTAGATATCAGCTCTTAAACTAAACTGAGATATTTTGTTATCATTATATTTGTCCAAATACTTGAACCAGGCATTAAAATGAACAAGAAATTGAAGATAACAAGGGTGGTCAATTTTTTTTAAAAATGTAGTCTTTTTTGTCATAATTTAGTCTTTTTTGTCATAATTTGTGTCCTTTTTGTCATAATGTGTGTCTTTTGTCATAATTTTGTATTTTTTGTCATAATTTGTGTCCTTTTTGTCATAATTTGTGTATTTTTTGTCACATGCACATACTGTATATGACTCAATACGTGGTTGTGGCTATTTGACTTGAACTACTGGAAATGGACTTTTCCGTGATATTGTAATTTATTGAGATATTAGCAGGGACAAAAACAATCAAGTGCAAAGTGTTTTTTCCTCCAGTGAAGCTCAGAGTCGGCTGGCCATCCCTCCGGTCGGGGCGATGGTCTCTCCAGTGATGTAGGAAGCTTCATCAGAGCACAAGAAGGCGATCACGCCGCCGATTTCCTCCGGCTCTCCGATTCTGGAGAGAGGAAAATATAAATATGGAGATCATGTGTGCATAGAAGAGCATGGAGGTGAAAAATGACCATGCGAGTGTGAGCTGAACCTTTTAATGCAGAGCTTCTTTTTGAACTCGTCCATGAGGTCTTCATTTTCCCACAACTGCGAAAAAAGACAACAATGTTTATCATTTAACTGAGAAAACCTACAAGGTTCATACACTTTTTGAGTGGTCAAATTCAAGCTCTTTTCAAGGTAAATTTTCAAGCTTTTCCAGTATCTTACACCTGTTGTAAATTCCATGTTTTAGATGAGTACTTACATACTAAAAGGGGGAGATTTCACTGAACCATACCAACAGCGATGGTATTACACTTTTAGGAGGAACGGTCTTCATTTCAGATAGGCTACTCATTATTTTTACATTGAACATGTGATTATCTGTAGTCTATAGATGGATATAGTCAGATTGCAAGAGAAATACAGTAAGAATTTCAAGCATTTACAAGCACTTTATCTAAAATCCAAGCACTTTTTAAACCTTGAAAATTCAACATTGAAATTCAGGCATTTTCAAGGATTTCAAGCACCCGTACGAACCCTGAACTAAAGGTACATTTGATTGGACAAATATAATGATAACAACAAAAATAGCTCATAAGAGTTTAATTTAAGAGCTGATATCTAGACATTTACCATGGCTTTCTTGATAATAACCAAAATCATTGTCAAGAATACCATGGAAAATTACTAGATATCAGTTCTTAAACTAAACTTTTATGAGCTATTTTTGTTGTCATTATATTTTTACAAACAAATGTACCTTTATTTGTACCAGGCATTAAAACGAACAAGAAAAAGAAAATAATGGTCTAATAATTTTTTCCATGACTGTATTGTAGACAGTGCTTAACAAATGTTTTAGAGCAGCGGTTTGTGCCACAGCTGTCCTAAATTAACAGCATTAGTAATTATAAAAATCATGTTTTATGTTTCTGTAATGGTTAATACAGCAGTATGTAGCAGCTCTTTAACCCAAATGATATTTTTAATGCCAAAATATAATTATTATTGTTATCCAGGAATTTTGAAATGAACTTGATCAAGATGTCATTTTTTACCTTGAACATGTGATTATCTATAGTCTATAGATGGATATAGTCAGATTGTAAGAGAAATACAGGAAGAATTTCAAGCATTTACAAGCAATTTATCCAAAATCCAAGCACTTTTTAAACCTTGAAAATACATTTAAATTCAAGCATTTTCAAGGATTTCAAGCACCCGTATGAACCCTGAACCGACTCAGGGATTTGAGTGTGTGTTTTCTCCTCACCCCAGAGCTGAAGCGGGTCCTGATGACTCCAGGGGCCACACAGTTGACTCTTATGTTGCTGGGAGCCAGCTCAGGGGCCAGCGCCCGGGTCAGACCCAGCAGAGCCGTCTTACTCACACTGTAAGGAGCCAGACCCTGCAGAGACCCAGACAGAGTCCAGAACAGTCACAGACCGCCACAACAACAATATCACACTGGACTTTATTTATTACTAATTAGGGCCTCAGGGCAATCGCACCGAGCACTGGTCCCATACAGCAATAGCTGTAGGGACCAGTGCTGCACTACTGTTATACTGTGGATTTCTTCTTATTCCTCTTGCAGACGCAATTTCGTCCCGCTACTAGTCCTACAACTTAAAGAGTGCAGGTTGCAGGACAAATTATATATCAAAACGTGCGGATTGATCGGGATCGGTGTGCTATTACTTTTCTCTACGGAATATTAATTTTTCGCGACGTAAGTCGCGAAAACCTGCCCAAAATTTTGCATTGAAATGAATGGGACGGCCGAAAAAAAATGAGTGAAAGAGAACAATAATTGGAGATTTTTAAACGTCTACTTCTCCGGCATAATTTCACCTAGAGACTCCATTTAAACTTTAAACAGTAGACACAAGTCTTGTGTATCGGTGTATTAATCCACGTTTCGATAGGTCATATAGTTTTTTATCAATCCCTGTTCAATGACCATGATCATTTTTGGAGAAATTCTGAGATTATAATGGGTGTGTATTGCACGGAATGTCCGTGTCAGAGTGTGTGACATCATCGCCAGAGTGTAGAGGGAGAGATAAAACTGTCAAAAAAAAAAATTTATACATAGAAACGTAGGAAAATTTGTCTTCTCACTCACAATCCTCTGGTAAAGCTGTCAGAGTTATAGTTTGGGCGTACGACACAGAGATGATCCACCAACACCACCAACAGCCTCATTGGCTCCCATATTAAAAACGCAGGAAGATTTCGGAAAAAGTGAGATTATGAAGTTTTTTTAGATCGCTCTAACAAAGCTATTTTTTCATTTTTCTTAAAAAAAAACATATGTAGATGTTCAGGAAGAACTCAGGACGCTCAAAGTGAAGTCAGATCAATGATAGGTATTATGGTTTTGCCAAAAATGCTTTCTGTTCGAGGCCAGAAATTCCAGTCCACCTCTGGACCTCTGTCCACCGGCTGCTGTCACTGGTGTCAGTTATTTCTGTTGATTGCTTTGATCTGATTGCCTTTGATCTTTGATGTGATTACAGTTACAGATACACACACACACACATGCGCGTAAGCGCTCACACTCCTCACACATGCATACACATGCTTCAAACACGCACACGCACGCACGCACGCACACACACACACACACATACACAGGTAACTTTATGCGATTTTCGCTACACACACACACATTTTGAGGTTAAAGGGCATAGTTTGAAATCTCTGAAGAATCTCATCATAGTGTACACACACCGCCAGTAGCCCCCGTGGCTCTTTCAAAATTTCTAAAAAGGAAATTTTCTAGTTATTATTATCAACTCTACAGTCTCTCAATAAGTATCCATATGAAACAAGAAAATATACATCTATGAATTAAATCCTGGAGTTAATAAATGGAGCAATGCTACATATGAATAGATGTAATTATGAAAATATATAAATGGGTCAATTTAGTTCATTTACTAAACAGGTTTTTAATTAAAAAAGGAAATCAATAAATATGCTTATAAAATAAATCTGGCAAGAAATAAATGACACCATTAATATAATATGAAATAGTATATACTATACAATATATATAGTATATATAATATAATGGATAATGGAGACATAATATAATATAATATAGTATAATATAATATAAAATACTAAAATATAATACAATATAATATTGTATAATATAATACAATATAATATAGTATTATATAATACATTATAATATAGTATATTATAAAGTATATATAATATAAATATAAGGAGTCACTATAGTTGAATAAATAAATGATATGTTTTAATTCAAAATTACTTTTTATAAAACATTTTATTCATTTCAGGGAACTTTTATTTCCCAATGTTACATTTATTTCCCTGCTCTTTTTATGTCCATCTGTTATATTAAAATGATCAGCATGAAAACAGTAATGCATCTCAGTCTCTAACAAAAAATAAGTTAATGTGGAATTATGAAATAAAAATTCTCTAAAATAAGAGCAGTCCTTTAAAAATAAATAAATCATTTTTTAAATCTATTTTTTTAAATTATATGTTTATTTATTTTTATATATGTCTACAAATATATTTCAGGATTAATTTCATAGGCTTATTTATTTAATATTGACATAAAAGGCATTCCTTTTCCATTTAAATATGTTTGAGATAAATGTCCTGACCTGCATCGGCTGGTATCCAACGACGGATGACACAAATATCACATTTCCGCCTCTAAGAAGAAAAATACAGAACATTACTTAACTATATAGAGAATGGAGAGTTTTACATAATTTCCTGTTGTTTGGATCTGTTTGTCACTCACCCTCTCTTCTCCATATGAGGCACCACCAGCTGAGTCATGAGAACAGCTGCTTTCACATTTACAGACAGGACCTGGACAGAAAAGGAGAAATTATCCCATAAATGATCTTGTATTCAAATTTTCTAGTCAGGAGACTAGTACTAACCTCGTCCCAGACTTCCTCTGTGGAGTCCATGGTGTTCCCAAAGAAAGGGTTCACTGCTGCGTTGGACACCAGGATATCAATACCGCCACACTGATCCAGAGTCTGTTAGAAACACAGGAGGAGACGATCAGAGACAGAGAGAGAGAGAGAGAGGAAGAGGTTTGTTAAAGACTCCCAGAAAACTATCGTGTCACACCTGCTCACATCTAAAGTCAAGTGTTTAGAGTTTTTAGTCTCACACTGAGATTTTAGACAGACTGAGAATCTTGCAGGGAAACTATTTACAAGACTACAACTAGATTCTTTTAGCAGTTTTTTTCCTACCATGCAATTTCCCCCCCATCATGCTCTTAGCTTTTGGCTCCAGCTGCTCTAGTGTGTGACGTGGTTTGTATACATTTATTGATACATTTTAAGTGAGTCTCCCCAAAAATCTTAATATATGACATCACTATATTTTTTATTGAGGCATTATTGTGATGCTCCTTTTTCCTATGGAAGTGGTTTTACTGGCCGGTCTGGAACCAGTCTGGAACCAGTCTGGAACCAGTCTGGAACCAGTCTGCAACCAGTCTGAACCAGTCTGGAATCAGTCTGAACCAGTCTGGAACCAGTCTGGAACCGGTCTGGAACCAGTCTGCAACCAGTCTGAACCAGTCTGGAATCAGTCTTAACCAGTCTGGAACCGGTCTGGAACCAGTCTGGAACCAGTCTGGAACCAGTCAGGAACCAGTCTGGAACCAGTCTGGAACCGGTCTGGAACCGGTCTGGAACCAGTCTGCAACCAGTCTGCAACCAGTCTGGAACCAGTCAGGAACCAGTCTGGAACCGGTCTGGAACCGGTCTGGAACCGGTCTGGAACCAGTCTGGAACCAGTCTGAACCAGTCTGGAATCAGTCTGGAACCAGTCTGGAACCAGTCTGGAACCAGTCTGAACCAGTCTGGAACCGGTCTGAACCAGTCTGGAACCGGTCTGGAACCAGTCTGGAACCAGTCTGGAACCGGTCTGGAACCGGTCTGGAACCAGTCTGGAACCAGTCTGAACCAGTCTGGAACCAGTCTGGAACCAGTCTGGAACCAGTCTGCAACCAGTCTGCAACCAGTCTGGAACCGGTCTGAACCAGTCTGGAACCGGTCTGGAACCAGTCTGGAACCGGTCTGGAACCAGTCTTCAACCAGTCTGAACCAGTCTGGAATCGGTCTGGAATCAGTCTGGAACCGGTCTGGAACCAGTCTGGAACCAGTCTGGAACCAGTCTGCAACCAGTCTGAACCAGTCTGGAACAAGTCTGAACCGGGAACCTTTCCCCCGCTCATCTATTGGTTGGTGATTTTGTTCCGTCACTGAGACTTGAGATAATATCAAACAGGTTTGATATGATCCAAACCAAGACTATAAAAGACTGATATGAAACAGAGCAGATTACTACCTTAAACTAACCATGGAGATGATGGAGCGCCGTGACTCCAGTAAAACTCCTAGATTTACTAAAGACTTTCAGCTTTTAGTCTGGGACTGGGGAAATCTTTTGGTGTAAACCAGTATTAGATTATAAAACTAATACTCACCATTTGAACCAGTTTCTCTCGGTCTTCTCCTTTGTCGACGTTACAGGTGGTCCCGGTCACCGTGATGCTCTGACCCTGCAGCAGAGCCACAGCTTTGTCCACGTTGGCCTGCTGCCGGCTGCTCACCACCACGTGAGCTCCTCTCTTCCCCAGAGCCTGAGCTGCTGCTAAACCGATTCTGAGCAGGAGAATGATAATTGATGACAATAATAATAATAATACATTTTATTTGTAAAGCACTTTTCATAAAGAAATCTCAAAGTGCTACAGAAACCAGAAACAAAATAAACAAAAGACTAAGAGAAAAATCAGACATGTTAAAATCAGCAGTAGATAAAAAAGAAACAGGTAATAAAGTCCATTATTAAGAGATTAAGGTGCAGAGACAATAATAAAAACATCTAGGGACAACCTAAAAATGCCTGCCTGAACAGAAAAGTTTTAAGCCCTTTTCTAAAAGTGTCCACAGACGTAAATGTTCAGGGAGGGAGTTCCAGATTTGGGGGGCAGCAGAGCAGAAATATGATAATAAACTTTATTTACATAGCAGCTTAGGGCTGGGCGATATATATCGAAATATAAAATATATCGATATATTTTTAAATGTGATATGGAAGTGGTGGTAAGCAAAACTGGATGCTGTCTTTAGGGGGACTCCCCCCAGTCTTATCTCTATGTATCATATATGATTTTGTAAAATGTCTTTCTTTTTATTGATGTATGATATGGCCCAGCCCCTGTGGTTCTTGTTGTTATGGTTGTTTTTGTCTAAAACAGCTCTGTTTGTTTGGTTTTGTGGCTGTCTGTGCTGGTTTGTCTAATGTATATTTGGCTACTCATAATGACATGCTGTATATATGCGAAGGAACAGAAACTGTACAGCTTAATTTTTTGTATGCATTCAGCATTTTTCTCACAATTTATGAGGTCCAGACCTGATGTCATGTGCAGTTTTCCACTAAGGGATTGTATATTTAATTACTGCGAATGACTTTGAGTCTGAAAAATCCTATATTAATTATTAATAATGAATAAAGAGAGAGTTTAGATAGGACTACAAAGCTGGTCTTCCATGACGCTCATTGTTTGTTTTCCAAGAACTTTAGTAATCAATTAACTTTTTTAACAAGATAAAAATCTAATACAGGTAATATACCACCAAAAGGAATATTTTAGTAATCCATTGTGTATTACTGGCTCACCAGGACAGCAGATTTACTATTACCAAAACCATGATCTTAGCAGCTTGTGTGTGTGTATCGAGGTTAAATAGTTAATAAATAATAAATAGTTTTGGATTTTTCAATAGTTTTAGTTTTAATTTTGTTGTGATTTTTTCTTTTCAAATTCAGTTAGTGAGTTTTAGAGTGAGTTTGCTAGTTTTAATTAGTTTTTATTTTTTGAAAAATGCTTATTTTTAGTTTACTTTTATTAGTTTTAGTGTTAGATTTAGTTTTTTTGTAATGGGGTATTTGTTGGGTGCCAGATTTTAAAAAGTCACAATAAATTTTGCCTTTATTTCCTTTGTCTGATCCATCTCAGCCCCAATAAGTTTATTAAGTCATAAAACCAGATAGATGAAATTGATTTCATATCAACCAAAAAAGATTTACGTATGAAAAAAGTTGACAAAGATGAAAACGAAGGACATTTTCACTATAATTTTAGTTAGTTTTGTAACCTCACAGTACAGTTTCAGTTAGTTATCTTTAATTAAAAAAAAAAATTAAAAACTCTCGTTTTTATTTTTATTTCACTTAACGAAAATGTTTTTTTTAATTCTAGTTTTCGTTAACTATAATAACCTTGCTGTGTATTATAGGGAAGTGTATACATATTTTATATTATAAAATTCTTACCCATCTGTTGAGGCAGTGACTATGGCCACCTTTCCAGCAAGGCTACTCTGAGACATACTTCTTTGGCCAGCAACAAGATTGGTCCTCAGGCACCTGAATACACTCCGCAACATCACCTGAGAACAGAGAATATGTCCTCCCCGGACTCAGCTGTAAGACATAGTCGTGTTTCCTTTAGGAGGAGGAGTCTCAGGCCACGCCCTCTCAGATGTCCTCTCACTAGTGATGGCTGACATATGACACACAGTGCTCCAGTAGGACATCTAGTGGTCAATAAAATGAAGTACAATCGAGACGTGTCATTGAGTGATTCATGCATTTGTTTTCAACTACACGACTGAATACAACAACAATGATGATTTATAAGGCGTCCCGGTGGCTTACACCGGTAGAGCGCATACCTTTAAGGTTAAGTGCTGCGGCGGACCCGGGTTCGAATCCGGCCTGAGGTCCCTTTTCACATGGGGCTGGCGCAAATACAGATTATATTATGGAATTTGGCAAATAATGTTTTGGGGTTCATTGGTAAAGAGCTTCATGGGTGGGTGGGGAAAGATATGGTGCTTGAAAAACAGGGCAGTGACTGTGCTTGTGTCACTTGTTATGAATTTTTAATTAGAAACAACAGTTTTTCCACAGTTTTGGGATTCAAGCGGTTTCTTCTTTTCAATACAATTTCCCCAGCCTTGGAAATAACCTGTTCACACGGCACGGATGAGGCTGGGGTGCATAAGAAATGTTTAGCAACTTGATAAAGATTGGGATATACATTTTTGTGGTTTGCCCAGTATGTGAGCAGTTCTGAAGTTCTTTCTAGTGGAGGATCAGCGAGGTAGCGGTTCACTTCCACTGTTGGTGATTCGGTGACGTTCGAAGCACTTTGCTGCTTCGAACGTCACGAGTCACGTGACCAAACCACGCCTCGGCACAGTGCTTCGGGACGTTTGCTTCATGAGCTACCGCGCATGTGTCGGAGCTTCAAGTGTCAGCGGACCATCACTACCTCTCACACTGTGTGTCTTCTCTGCTGCTCATAAACATAGTGATCGTGAATTAACCAGCATCGATAACTGTGCACAGTGTGTCTGGTGCTTGTTGTAAACAAACAGAGATCTCTAAGTGAACACCTCCTGCAGCAGCAGCACATACACACTGTACTGATACAGAACTGTTAGCCTATTAGCACATACACACTGTACTGCTACAGAGCTAGCTGTTAGCCTATTAGCACATACACACTGTACTGCTACAGAGCTAACTGTTAGCCTATTAGCACATACACACTGTACTGCTACAGAGCTCACTGTTAGCCTATTAGCACATACACACTGTACTGCTACAGAGCTAACTGTTAGCCTGTTCTTCCACTAGCTGCCGCTGCTCGCCGGTAACTTTTCAACTTTTAACGTTCCAGGCTGATTTTATTTTATGTTACTATGATCTAATCGGACAGCGAAATTGCCATCATTCTGGAATACTTTTAAAAACTGCTGGCACTATCGTTTACGTGAGCTGTCACTTTTCGCTCACCTGTCCTGTCCCGGTGTGATCCTCACCTGGCGTTTTCTGGCCGTCAGCGCTGCCTGAGTCCTCGTCCACAATGTGGGCCGGTAGGACATTCATCCTGTTTGTCTGTGTCTGGCTCTTTGTACTGCCCGTCCACCTGCCAGTGGCGGGTCTAATCCAGTACTCGGCCACTGACCTGCTCCGGCTGCGCCATCACCTGCCTGGACCAACGCCAGAGGCTCTTCACCTCCACCCGGACACTGACAGGCAAGGGACATCTCATCCAAGACATCATCACAGACCGTAAGTTCGACTTTCTATGTTTAACTGAGACGTGGCAACAGCCCCAGGACTACTCCCAGCTCAACGAATCCACTCCTCGTGGGTTTGTTTACACCTGTCAACCCCGTGGCTCTGGTCGGGGAGGAGGTCTCGCGATATTGGAAACCGGCGAGACCTGGAAAGTCTCGCCGGTATCTGTGCCCGTCTCCACCACGTTTGAGTCGTCTGTCTGTAAACTGTCTGGTCCCACTCCAACCGTCATTGCCACTGTCTACTGCCCCCAAAACCCAATAGTGACTTTTTAACTGACTTTGCTGCATTCCTCACCCATCTATCCTCTCACTCACCAAACATTATGCTGCTGGGGGATTTCAATATCCACATGGACAATACCAATCTGCCACTTACCAAAGACTTCACATCCTGCCTAGAGATTTTTGGATTACAGCAACACACCACCATTCCCACACACTCCAAAGGACATATTCTGGACCTAATCTGCTGCTCTGGTGTCACCCCTCTGGACATAACCGCTGATGATCTCCCCATAACTGACCACTTTCTCCTCTCATTTACAGTGAAACTCACTCTCTCAAAAACACCACGCCTCATCTCTTACCGGAATATAAAGAATATTAACCCCGCCACTCTCACTTCAATTATTCACTCCTCCGGCCTCCTTGACATCCATAATCTATCCACCCCTGATGATCTGGTTTATCATTACAACAATGGACTCCATAATATTCTTGACTCTCTTGCTCCGTTAAAAAACAGGTCTGTCTCCTTCACCGTCTCCGCCCCCTGGTTCACCCCTGATCTTCGCCTCATGAAAACTAAAGGTCGGCAAGTTGAAAGACTCCACAGGAAAACTGGTCTCACCATACACAAAGACATGTACAATAACCACACATTACGCTATAAGGACTCCATTGCCAGCACAAAAACCCACTACTACTCCAGTTTAATCACTGCCAATGAAGGAAACTCCAAGTCACTGTTCTCCCTACTTAACAATATCACCAAACCCCAGGACTCTCTCCCCCCTCACTTATACACAACCTCCTCCTACTATACCATTATGTCCTTTTTCACAGAAAAAATCAAGAACATCCACCAGAACCTCGCATCAATGCCTCACCTCAGCACCTCAGCTGACCTTCCCCCACCCACCCACTCTGCTCCTTCCAGCTCCCCACTCTCTCAGAAATCTCAGAACTCATCCGGACATCCAAGCCATCCACCTGTCAATTGGACCCCCTGCCCACACAACTTGTCAAAGCCTGCCTCCTTTCTCTGGTCCCCCTCATTTCTGCCATCATCCACTCCTCTCTCACCACTGGAACCGTCCCTACACCCTTCAAAACTGCTGCCATTACCCCAACCCTGAAAAAACCTGGCGCTGACCCATCCAACTTCAACAACATCCGCCCTATCTCCAATCTACCCTTCATCTCCAAAATCCTAGAAAAAACTGTTGCCTCCCAGCAGGGCCGGTTATTCCTACAGGCCACCAAGGCGGCTGCCTAGGGCGCCAAATTGGCAGGGGGCGCCCCCTTATGAGGGACATTTTTTAAAAAGCATGGGCAATAAAATCCTCATTGAATTAAATGAACATGCCCCAACCCATATTTCGAATGAAAATGTAATATTATATTATATAAAATATTAAAAAATGTAAATGTTGAGACCATTATATTACCTGTATGTAGTTCATGTATCAAATATAAATGTACATTTAAATTTCATTTTTATGTTTATTTTTATTGCATTTGTATGTCTACATTTTATTTATTTTCAGTCTTTGCCATTCTTAATTTGATGAAGATCTGTGTTTTCTTATTTATTTATTCGTATTTTCAATTCAGTTGTTGTTGGTAAAGTTCCAAAGTTTCTAAAAATGAAAATGTTCTGAGACCATTACCTTGCTTGTAGTTCATGTATCAAATATTAGTGTACAGCATAATACATATAACATAGTGTACCTATATCAGAATGAATACATGGAATGGATGTGGTTCGGGGGGGGGGGGCGCAAAATATCAATATCGCCTAGGGCAGCCAATGGGCTAGAACCGGCCCTGCCTCCCAGCTCCACTCTCACCTATCCCACAATAATCTGTATGAACAGTTCCAGTCTGGTTTCCGTCCACTCCATAGCACCGAAACAGCACTCATCAAAATCACCAATGACCTCCTTATGGCAACTGATTCCGGACTCCTCACCATCCTCATCCTCCTCGACCTGAGTGCAGCCTTTGATACGATCTGTCACACCACCCTCCTCAGCAGGCTCTCTTCCATTGGCATCACCCACACCTCCCTGGACTGGTTCACATCATACTTCTCTGGCTGCACTCACTTCATTCAACTCAAGTCGCTCAAATCCATCCCTTCCTCCGTCACCTCAGGTGTGCCCCAGGGCTCTGTCCTGGGGCCCCTCCTCTTCATCATCTACCTCCTTCCCCTCGGCAATATCTTCCGCAAATTTAACATTCACTTCCATTGCTATGCCGATGACACCCAGCTCTACCTCACCACCAAACCCTCGTCCTCTCTCCCATCCACCTCCCTCACCGATTGCATCTCTGAAATAAGAACCTGGTTCACCTCAAACTTCCTTAAACTAAACAGTAATAAAACAGAGGTTCTCCTCATTGGCACAAAATCCACTCTATCCAAAACCGACAGCTTTTCCCTCAACATCGACAACTCCTCTGTTTCACCATCCCCCCAGGTTAAGAGTCTGGGTGTCATCCTGGACAGTACATTATCCTTTCAATCCCATATCAACAACATTACCCGGTCTGCCTACTTCCATCTACGAAACATCAATCGCCTCCGCCCCTCCCTTACCCCCCACACTGCTGCCATCCTCGTCCACAGCCTCGTCACTTCCCGTCTGGATTATTGCAACTCTCTCCTCTTTGGCCTCCCTCACAAATCACTCCATAAGCTTCAACTGGTCCAGAATTCCGCTGCCCGCATCATCACAAGAACCGCCTCTATCCACCACATCACCCCTGTCCTCCAGCAGCTCCACTGGCTCCCAGTTCAGTTCCGGATTCAAAACAAAGTCCTCCTGGTAACTTTCAAGGCTATCCACAACCTCGCCCCCCCATATCTGTCCGACCTCCTCCATGTTCCCACTCCCTCCCGCTCCCTCAGATCCTCTTCCTCAATACACCTGTCTGTCCCCTCCGCCCGTCTCACCACCATGGGGAGCAGAGCATTCAGCCGCTCTGCTCCCCGCCTCTGGAACTCACTACCACCCCAACTCAGGAACATTGACTCACTCCCCCATTTCAAATCACAACTCAAAACACATCTGTTTAAAACTGCCTATTCCCTCTGATCACAATTACCCTGTCCAATCTATCTTTTGTATTGTATTGTTATTAATTTTGTGTATTTTATTGCTGAATCTTTTCCATCTTTTTTGCACGGTGTCCTTGAGTGCCAAGAAAGGCGCCTCCAAATAAAATGTATTATTATTATTATTATTACTGCTACAGAGCTAACTGTTAGCCTATTAGCACATACATACTGTACTGATACAGAGCTAACTGTTAGCCTATTAGCACATACACACTGTACTGCTACAGAGCTAACTGTTAGCCTATTAGCACATACACACTGTACTGCTACAGAGCTAACTGTTAGCCTGTTAGCACATACACATTGCACTGCTACAGAGCTAACTGTTAGCCGTTATGGCAATTTTGTGGATTGCACTAAGTTAATGGGCGAGCTGGCCAAACACAAAGCACTCAATCCTCTGTTCAGCAAGTTTTATTATCACATTTGTATTCCATACACCGAACAATCCCGAATGGCTCTTTTATGGTACAACAAAGCGCCGTACACCGCACAACTTATGACTGTTGCACTTTTCAGCATTGGCTCTTCAGCAAGACTCAATGCGGCCCTATATTCCTGCCCTGTGCATCACATCAGGACAGACCCCACTTATTTACATGTTCCCCTCTCACATGATGCTATCAGAGTTGAGTTCCCACAAGGCCTTGCGTCTTGAATAACAAGTATGTCGCCACCTACTTCATGTCATCATTTTGTGTCTTTTTTGTCATAATTTTGTCCTTTTTGTCATAATTTGTGTCCTTTTTGTCATAATTTTGCATCTTTTTTGTCACATACTGTATATGACTCAATATGTGGTTGTGGCTATTTGACTTGAACTACTGGAAATTGACTTTTCCGTGATATTGTAATTTATTGAGATATTAGCAGGGACAAAAACAATCAAGTGCAAAGTGTTTTTTCCTCCAGTGAAGCTCAGAGTCGGCCGGCCATCCCTCCGGTCGGGGCGATGGTCTCTCCAGTGATGTAGGAAGCTTCATCAGAGCACAAGAAGGCGATCACGCCGCCGATTTCCTCCGGCTCTCCGATTCTGGAGAGAGGAAAATGTAAATATGGCGATCATGTGTGCATAGAAGAGCATGGAGGTGAAAAATGACCATGCGAGTGTGAGCTGAACCTTTTAATGCAGAGCTTCTTTTTGAACTCATCCATGATGTCTTCATTTTCCCACAACTGCGAAAAAAGACAACAATGTTTATCATTTAACTGAGAAAACCTGCAAGGTTCATACACTTTTTGAGTGGTCAAATTCAAGCTCTTTTCAAGGTAAATTTTCAAGCTT
The DNA here is from genome assembly GCF_030273125.1 of Centropristis striata. NCBI lineage: Eukaryota > Metazoa > Chordata > Actinopteri > Perciformes > Serranidae > Centropristis > Centropristis striata. The sequence goes on along the minus strand of NC_081533.1, from coordinate 5,274,870 downwards.
TTCCAGTATCTTACACCTGTTGTAAATTCCATGTTTTAGATGAGTACTTACATACTAAAAGGGGGAGATTTCACTGAACCATACCAACAGCGATGGTATTACACTTTTAGGAGGAACGGTCTTCATTTCAGATAGGCTACTCATTATTTTTTACATTGAACATGTGATTATCTATAGTCTATAGATGGATATAGTCAGATTGTAAGATAAATACAGGAAGAATTTCAAGCATTTACAAGCACTTTATCCAAAATCCAAGCACTTTTTAAACCTTGAAAATACAACATTTAAATTGAAGCATTTTCAAGGATTTCAAGCACCCGTATGAGCCCTGAACCGACTCAGGGATTTGAGTGTGTGTTTTCTCCTCACCCCAGAGCTGAAGCGGGTCCTGATGATTCCAGGAGCCACACAGTTGACTCTTATGTTGCTGGGAGCCAGCTCAGGGGCCAGCGCCCGGGTCAGACCCAGCAGAGCCGTCTTACTCACACAGTAAGGACCCAGACCCTGCAGAGACCCAGACAGAGTCCAGAACAGTCACAGACCGCCACAACAACAATATCACACTGGACTTTATTTATTAATCACACTGGACTTTATTTATTACTAATTATTATTATCAACTCTACAGTCTCTCAATAATTATGCCTATGAAACAAGCAAAAATACATCTATGAATTAAATCCTGGAGTTAATAAATGGGGCAATGCTACATATGAATAGATGTAACTATAAAAATATATAAATGGGTCAATTTAGTTAATTTACTAAACAGGTTTTTAATTAAAAAAGGAAATCAATAAATATGCTTATAAAATAAATCTGGCAAGAAATAAATGACACCATGAATATAATATAATATCATATCATATCATATAATATCATATAATACAATGTAGTATAATATAATATAATACAATATAATATAGTATAATATAATGTAATATAGTATAATATAATACCATATAATAAAGTATAATATAATATAATATAGTGTATTATAATACAATATAATATAGTATAATATAATGTAATACAATGTAATATAGTATAATATAATACCATATAATAAAGTATAATATAATATAATATAATATAATATAGTAAAATACAATATAATATAATATAGTATAATAAAATATAATATAGTGTATTATAATAAAATATAATATAGTATAATATAATACAGTATAATATAATACAATATAAAACAGTATAATATAATACAATATAATATAGGATATATTATAAATATATAGGAGTCAATATAGTTAAATAAATAAATGGATATGTTTTAATTTTAAATAACTTTTTATAAAACATTTTATTTAATTATATTTAATGAACAATTCCATATTTATTTATTTCAGGGAACTTTTATTTCCCAATGTTACATTTATTTCCCTCTTTTTATGTCCATCTGTTATATTAAAATGATCAGCATGAGAACAGTAATGCATCCAAATCTCTAACAAGAAATAAGTTAATGTGCAGTTATGAAATAAAAATTCTCTAAAATAAAAAACAGTCCTTTAAAAAATAAAATAAAATGTTTAAACTTATTTTTTCAGTGATTATATGTTTATATTTATTTATTTTTATATATGTCTATAAATATATATTTCAGGATTAATTTCATAGGCTAATTTACTTAATATTGACATAAAAGGCATTCCTTTTCCATTTAAATATGTTTGAGATAAATGTCCTGACCTGCATCGGCTGGTATCCACCGACGGATGACACAAATATCACATTTCCGCCTCTAAGAAGAAAAATACAGAACATTACTTAACTATATAGAGAATGGAGAGTTTTACATACGTTCCTGTTGTTTGGATCTGTTTGTCACTCACCCTCTCTTCTCCATATGAGGCACCACCAGCTGAGTCATGAGAACAGCTGCTTTCACATTTACAGACAGGATCTGGACAGAAAAGGAGAAATTATCCCATAAATGATCTTGTATTCAAATTTAAAAAGAAAAAGAAAGAGTAAGTCAGGAGACTAGTACTAACCTTGTCCCAGACTTCCTCTGTGGAGTCCATGGTGTTCCCAAAGAAAGGGTTCACTGCTGCGTTGGACACCAGGATATCAATACCGCCAAACTGATCCAGAGTCTGTTAGAAACAAAGGAGGAGACGATCAGGAGCTCAGGAGTCTAATTAAAAAACGCTGATCAAACTAATTGATACAGCTGTCTAATGCTACCTAAACACCAGAAGACTTGAAAAGATTTGGAAAAGACTGGGAGAAAGAAAGAGAGGAGGAGGAGGAGGAGGAGGAGGAGGAGAGAGGTTTGTTAAAGATTCCCAGAAAACTATCGTGTCAGTCTGGAACCAGTCTGGAACCAGTCTGAACCGGGGACCTTTCCCCCGCTCATCTATTGGTTGGTGATTGTGTTCCGTCACTGAGACTTGAGATAATATCAAACAGGTTTGATATGATCCAAACCAAGACTATAAAAGACTGATATGAAACAGAGCAGATTACTACCTTAAACTAACCATGGAGATGACGGAGCGCCGTGACTCCTGTAAAACTCCTAGATTTACTAAAGACTTTCAGCTTTTAGTCTGGGACTGGGGAAATCTTTTGGTGTAAACCAGTATTAGATTATAAAACTAATACTCACCATTTGAACCAGTTTCTCTCGGTCTTCTCCTTTGCCGACGTTACAGGTGGTCCCGGTCACCGTGATGCTCTGACCCTGCAGCAGAGCCACAGCTTTGTCCACGTTGGCCTGCTGCCGGCTGCTCACCACCACGTGAGCTCCTCTCTTCCCCAGAGCCTGAGCTGCTGCTAAACCGATTCTGAGCAGGAGAATGATAATTGATGACAATAATAATAATAATAAATGTTATTTGTAAAGCACTTTTCATAAAGAAATCTCAAAGTGCTACAGAAACCAGAAACAAAATAAACAAAAGACTAAGAGAAAAATCAGACATGTTAAAATCAGCAGTAGATAAAAAAGACACAGGTAATAAAGTCCATTATTAAGAGATTAAAGTGCAGAGACAATAATAAAAACATGCCATAAGCCATAAGTCACAATAAATTTTGCCTTTATTTCCTTTGTCTGATCCATCTCAGCCCCGATAAGTTTATTAAGTCATAAAACCAGATAGATGAAATTGATTTCATATCAACCAAAAAAGATTTACGTGTGAAAAAAGTTGACAAAGATGAAAACAGACATTTTCACTATAATTTTAGTTAGTTTTGTAACCTCACAGTACAGTTTCAGTTAGTTATCTTTAATAAAAAATGTTTAAAAACTCTCGTTTTGGGAGGTCACGTGGGACCCAGCTCAGGATGGCAGCATAGACAGTTAGCTCCCGATCGAAACTCGAGAAAAAGCCCCGAACTCGGCTATTAAAACATGTTTTAACATTTTGGTTCTGAACATGGAAAAGGGAGGAAGGATAAGAAGACGAAAAGGTACCAAAAACCCAGCTAAACAACCCGAATTGACCGACGACGGAGGAGACGTGTCGGACACGGGGGAAGAAGACGAAAGCATGGAGACCGAAACTGTTGAAATGCTACGTGCAGGTCTGAAAGACATCGTTAAAGAAATCAAAAATTTCAAAATGGAGATGAAAAACCAGCTCGCCACACTCAAGGAGGAAATGAAAAAAGAACTAAAGGAAGACCTCGAGGATTTTAAGAGAGACATTAATCAAAAGTTAACAGACACAGGGAAGGAGCTAGCTACGCAAACGGTGAGAATTATGGAGGCTGAGCAAAGAATTGAAGAGGCGGGAAACTGGAATGCAGAAGCAAAAGAGGTAACTGCTCCAAACACTGAAGCAACAGAAAATACTACAAGAAAGACTGACCGACCAAGAGGGAAGAAATCGCAGAAACAACCTTCGGATTTTTGGCCTGGAAGAGGGAGCAGAGGGCACCTCAGCCGCACAATTCATAGATCAGCTGCTAAAAACAGAGCTCGCCTTACCGACAGAGATGGACCTACAAATACAACACGCACACCGAGCTCTGGTACCAAAACCGGACTCCAGCAAATCCCCGAGATCTATCGTGGTTAACTTCCTCCAGTACACAACAAAAGAGATGGTACTGAGGGAAGCCTGGAAGAAAAGACCCCAACATAACAACCGGGGGCTGTTCTTTGATCACGACTATGCCACGGAAATAATTCAGAAAAGGAAGGAATTAAAGGGGATTAAAAGTTTTAAAAGAGAGAGGAATCCGTTTCCAGACACCCATGGCCAGAATGAGGATACATTGGGACACCGGCCCGAAAACATACGAAACTGCGCGAGAGGCTGCAAAAGACCTGAGCAGGAGAGGGATTGAAGCGACAACCGTCCCGGCGGGGAGAGGCGCAGCTGATACGGAGATGGAGGGCAGGCCATCGGTGAGAGGAACGTCTTCCGCGGAGACGGAGGAGAGACTAAAGAGAGCGTGGCCATGGCAACGGGTAGGCTGCCAGGAGGACACCGCGACACGAGCAAAACATAACCTACAGAAATACAAAGGAATGGACATATAAAGTATGTGAGTGTATCTAAATGAGTAAGTAAGTGAGAGATAGCACACGTAAGACACTGAAGATAAATAGTCTAAGAGATTGTATCTAAGTGGACCTGGGTAATTGGACTTAATAGTTTTCATTGTTAAGATTGATCGGGCTCTGTATGTGTGAGCAATAATGAGTCAGATGTTCAAGAGAATCGAGATATTAATAATGGACCTCAATAAGGAGGGGCCCTCATATTTTATGGGAATTTCCCCTCAACCCACGGGGGAAACGTGGGAGGCAAGTGCCTACTGTTGTAATATTAGTTCGACTTTTTTTGCTGTTGAATTGCTCAATGTTCTTTGGGCTGTTGTATGTTCTCATGGCTGCAATATGGGTTCGAGGGAAGTGTATAACGTCATCTTCCAAAGCTATAAATGAACAGCACATCGTTAGTGTCGTTAAATGTGAATGGGTTGAACAATTCAATTAAAAGACGTAAGGTAATATTGAAAATGAGAAAACTTAAGGCTCAAGTTATCTTCATGCAGGAAACACATCTTTCCCAGGAAGAGCATGAAAAGATGAAGAAATTTGGTTTTAGAAACACCTATTACAGTATTTTTAAACAAAGTAACAAAAGAGGGGTGGCAATACTTATACAGAACTCGACTCATTATAATGTCTAAAAGAAATCAAAGATAAAGAAGGACGATACATTAAAGTTAAGGGGAAACTACAGGAAGAGATGGTTACGCTAATTAGGGCCTCGGGGCAATCGCACCGAGCACTGGTCCCATACAGCAATAGCTGTAGGGACCAGTGCTCGTACTCCTGTTATACAGTGGATTTCTTCTTATTCCTCTTCCGGACGCAATTTCGTCCCGCTACTAGTCCTACAACTTAAAGAGTTGCAGGACAAATTATATATCAAAACGTGCGGTTTGATCGGGATCGCTGTGCTACTACTTTTCTCTACAGAATACTAATACGTCGCGAAAAACTGCTCAAAATTTTGCATTGAAATGAATGGGACGGCCGACAAAAAATGAGCGAAAAAGAACAATCATTGGAGATTTTTAAACGTCTACTTCTCAGGCATAATTTCACCTAGAGACTCCATTTAAACTTTAAACAGTAGACACAAGTCTTGTGTATCGGTGTATTAATCCACGTTTCGATAGGTCATATAGTTTTTCATCAATCCCTGTTCAATGACCATGATCATTTTTGGAGAAATTCTGAGATTATAATGGGTGTGTATTGCACGGAATGTTCGTGTCAGAGTTTGTGATGTCATCGCTCAGAGTGTAGAGGGAGAGGTAAAACTGTCAAAAAACAAATTTTAAAACTGCGCTCCAGGTCGCAAATTTCACTCTACAAAAATAATTTATACATAGAAACGTAGGAAAATTTGTCTTCTCACTCACAATCCTCTGGTAAAGCTGTCAGAGTTATAGTTTGGGCGTACGACGCACAAATGCGGCACCAACACCACCAACAGCCTCATTGGGTCCCATATTAAAAACGCAGATATTTGAAAAAGGGATATGGAACAGTTTTTTTAGATCGCTCTAACAAAGCTATTTTTTCATTTTTCTGAAAAAAACAACATATGTAGACGTTCAGGAAGAACTCAGGACGCTCAAAGTGAAGTCGAATCAATGATAGGTATTATGGTTTTGCCAAAAATGCTTTCTGTTCGAGGCCAGAAATTCCAGTCCACCTCTGGCTGCTGTCACTCTTTCGGAACTTGAACAGGTGGTATCAGTTAATTCTGTTGATTGCTTTGATTTGATTGCCTTTGATCTTTGATGTGATTACAGTTACAGATACACACACACACACACACATGCATACACCTGCTTCAAACACGCACATACGCACACACAGGTAACTTTGTGATTTTAATTACACACACAGGTAACTTTATGCGATTTTCGCTACACACACACACACACAGAAATAAGAAATAAGACACATATATCTAAATTCATAAACATGTCGTTGAAGGAACATGGACTGGTTGATGTATGGCGTGAACTCTATCCAATGGAAAAACATTATACACACTACTCTACTATATATAACACACACTCTAGAATTGACTATATTTTTATGAACAGCTGGGATCTATACAAAGTAAAACAATGCAAAATTGGTGTAGCGGACATCTCAGATCACAGTGCAGTCCACTTAACTGTGCTTTTGAATAAAAGACAGAAAAACACCACCTGGAGACTGAATGTAAGCATATTAAATAACAAGACAACAATAGAACAAATTAAGAATGAAATAAAGAAAAGCATTGAGGAAAATGACACAGAAGGAATCAACCCTACTATCTTATGGGATGCACTGAAGGCGGTGATAAGAGGGAAACTAATAGCCATCACATCAAGACAAAAAAAGCTTAAGCAGGCAAAGTATCTCAATTTAGTTGAAAAACTAAAAAATCTTGAGATAAAACGCCAAACCACTTGTACAGCCCAACTCCAACAAGAAATAAAGGTCATTAAAGGGGAAATGGATAATATATTAGGAAGTGAAATAGAGAAAAAACTTAGATTTCTGAAACAAGATTATTATGAAACAGGCCCTAAAGCCACAAGGCTTCTGGCGAGGAGAATTAGGAAACAACAAGGAATTAATACGATATATAAGATCAGAGAACCATTCACAGACCATCTAAGACATAATGAAGTAGAAATAAAGAACACATTCAGAGATTATTATGAAAAATTATACTCTCAACCACCCTCATCGGATGAAGATGCAAAAAGGCAGTTTCTTAATTCTCTTGATTTGCCATCTATCGGAGAAAAACAAAACAATGCTCTGACAGCACCTATAACTCCTGAAGAAATATCTAAGACAATATCCAGGCTTAAGGCAAATTAATCACCAGGAAGTGACGGGTTTCCATCAGAGTGGTACCGAACTTTTAGAGAAGAACTAACCCCTCTCCTCGTCTCATCCTTTAACTGTACCCTTAAGGAAGGTAGATTGCCACCCTCATGGAATGAAGCAATCATATCTGTAATCCCCAAGGAGGGCAAAGATGCAGAATACTGTAGCAACTACAGACCCATTTCTGTACTCAACGTGGATTACAAGATATACACATCAATTATAGCAAAGAGATATCAGACTCTCATGACAGAATTAATTGACAAGGACCAAACTGGATTTATCACAGGACGACAAACATTAGATAACATAAGAAGGACTCTGCAAATAGTAAACTCGATACAAATGAAAGAAACTAAGGCTATATTGCTGAGTCTTGACGCCGAAAAGGCTTTTGATAGTGTAAATTAGACATTTCTATATTTAACATTAGAACGTTTTGGGTTTAATAAAGAAGCCATTAAATGCATTAATACAATCTACCAGAATCCTATAGCTAGAATAAAAATGAATGGTAGCCTAACAAAAAGCATAAAGCTACAGAGGGGAACACGCCAAGGATGTTGCCTGTCCCCTCTCCTCTTTGCCTTATACATTGAACCTTTGGCGCAGGCTATAAGACAGAGTGAGGAAATAAAGGGAATACATATTAAAGAACAAAAACATGTAATCAGTCTGTTTGCAGACGACATAATAATATATTTAGAAAGACCCGATACAAGTCTAACACATTTGATGAAACATATAAGTATATTTGGAGACCACTCAGGATATAAAATAAACGTGAACAAAACACAGATTCTGGCTTTTAATTATACCCCTTCCCAGGAAATTACAAGAGCTTATAAATGGAAATGGAACTCAGAACACATAAAATATCTTGGGGTAACCCTAACAAAACAGATAAGCCATCTTCAGAAGATAAATTATGATCAGATTCATACACAAATTAAGAGGGCTATTGAAAGATGGTCGACTATATTACTGGACTTTAGTTCAAGAATTGACATTATTAAAATGAACATGTTGTATTTCTTCCAATCCCTCCCTGTCAAAATACCGTTGGAAAAAATTTAGAATTTGGGACAAGTTGATATCGAGGTTCATTTGGGGTGGTAAAAAACCAAGAATAAAATATAACACGCTAAAATTGGCTAAGAACCAGGGGGGTATGACACTCCCAAATTTAAAAGATTATTATGAGGCAGCACAACTTGGACCAATAGTTAAGTGGCGTGACAAGCACTATAACTCCAAGTGGAAGGAGATTGAGATGAGGGTAACTAACATACCAGTACAATCCCTTTTGGGCAACATTACATTAATAAAAACATTAAAAGGCTCAATAGATCCAATAACCTCCCACACACTGACTATCTGGGCTGATTTCATAAAACGGCATAGATTAGAACAGGAAGTGAGATTGTTGAGCTGGATTGCGTATGACGAAAGATTCAAACCAAACTTGAATGACATGACATTCAGAAATTGGGAGAGGAAGGGAATCACTGCCATGTGCACAATATTAAAGAATGGAAACATAATGTCTTTTCAGGACCTTAGGGAAACATATGGGTTAAAAAATGATGATTCAGATACTTACAGCTAAGGGATTATTTCATAAAGGAAAAAGGGAGCTCAAAAATATTAAACGGAGTGATAGATGTACTAATGCGAGTGTATAATGGGTCAAAAATCAAGCTGGTATCTGTACTATATCAAAACCTTAGAGATTGTACGGGTGCTTCAACTGACTACATTAGGGCTAGATGGGAGAAGGAGCTGGGCATCGATATCACCCCTGAGGAATGGCTTGATATGTGTGAAACACCACACTCTACTACAAGTTCACAAACGTGGAGGGAATTTGGGTGGAAAAATTTGACCCGTTTCTTTATCCCACCCAAGATTAAAAGTAGACAAAGTGCTACAGAACAACTATGTTGGCGGGCATGTGGGAGCAAGGAAGCTAACCATGCACATATTTTCTGGATGTGCCCCAGGCTGCGCTCCTTTTGGGATGGTGTCGGTGCCATAATTAAAGATATATTGGGGTATGGAATACCAAATGAAAGTAAAATTATGTACCTTGGAAATGTAACTGAAAGTGTAACTGGTAATGATAGTTATATAGTCAAGATACTGCTGATTGCGACCAAGAAGACAATAACAAGGAACTGGTACAAGACTGAATCTCCTACCATAGAACAATGGCTAGGGATTGTAAGAGAAATATACTGGATGGAAAAAATGACCTACCAACTTCGACTGAAGGAAGATGTTTCTATTTCAAAGTGGAAAAAATGGGTGCTGTATGACATAACGAAAGACATGTGAACTGTAAACTGTATGAATCTGATTTTGTAGAATATGGATACCCGCAGCCATGAATGTTGATACTGTTTTATTAATGTTAAGTGTTTTTTCTTTTGTTGTGTATGTCTCTTGTGTACATGAAAAAAAACCCTAATAAACATTACAGTTTAAAAAAAAAAAAAAACTCTCGTTTTTATTTTTATTTCACTTAACGAAAATGTTTTTTTAATTCTAGTTTTCGGTATTTTGTTAGTTTTCGTTAACTATAATAACCTCGCTGTGTATTATAGCGAAGTGTATACATATTTTATATTATAAAATTCTTACCCATCTGTTGAGGCAGTGACTATGGCCACCTTTCCAGCAAGGCTACTCTGAGACATACTTCTTTGGCCAGCAACAAGATTGGTCCTCAGGCACCTGAATACACTCCGCAACATCACCTGAGAACAGAGAATAAACATGAAAACATGAATAAAGATGAATAAACATGAAAACATTATCTAGGGCAGAGGTCATCTGCACTCTGACAGCATTACTGCACAAACTGAATACTGATAGACAGAAGTAAAAAGAACCACGTTTTTCACAAGTCATTTAAAGTAATACACTTATTGATCCATAGTGAAGCAACAAATACTTGCAAGGTATTTGCAAAGGCAAACTCAAGAAAAGTTTGTACTTTTACGCAGTGAACTACATTATTTAAGCCATTACTGCAATTGTGCATGTATTATCAAGCGCGTTATCTCACCCTGTAGGTCATGCAATACTGAACATGAAGTCGCACAGTGGAAGAATTTATTAAAACCCCTCCTAAGTCTCCTGTTTGGACCTTTGACTCGGTTTGTGTGTGCTACAGTCAGTATTTTCCGGGTAAAAGTCGCGCTGTCAAAATAAAAGCCTCCAGCAAGCAACTCAACCCAATCGCCTGTTGTTGTTGTTTTTTTTATTCAATAATGATACAATTTGTTTAGGAATGATTATTTTTGTCATATCACCTTAAGGTTGTTTATGGTGATTTATTACGGTGATTTATTCTGTTTTGTTTTCTGCTTGATATTTTTGATAAACGGCCAAATTCGGCGGTCCTTAAATGCAACCCGCAAAATCTAGCCAATCACATTAGCGGTGCGTTCAGGGCTGCGGCTACCTGCACGATTTCACAGATGTTGGATAGGTGTAACGCCTGCAGCTGACTCCCATCCGTGTGCTGTGTAGATCAGCGGGCTGCGTCTCTCCTGCAGGAGGCGGAGTGATGTTGTTGTCACCGCTGAAGCTGATTGAACGCCGATGGCCTCCGATTTTCACGCCTGAAAAGAAGTGATTTTTTTCGCATCATATCACTGTACGCCGATGCGAAGTTTATGGGCGATAAGGAAAAAAGAACAAGGTAATATTTGTTTTAAATGACGGCCTGTGGTGGCAACGGTATCTGGTCTACCGAACGGCTCTAACGGGTTTTAACCGGCGGAGCCATTGTTGTTTTGGACTGAACTTTAGCTGCAAGAAGCGACAGAGATGAACACAGCTGAGCGTTTCTAGGTGGAGGTAGACTAGTGGATAGGCCGCGACAACATATATCACCTTATTATAGATTACTACTGTTATATTTAATTATCATTTAAACCTTAATAGGTACAAATAGCTATTTAATTAACCGTTTAATAGCGGGCACACACTGCCCATGTATCTACGATGCTAAGCTAATGTTAGCTTTTGCTTAGCCGCTAAGCCTTGGCGGATCGCTTGTAACGTTACTGGGCGTGGAAAGGGTAGACAGGTGTTTCCGCCGCCTGCCCACCTTTTCTTCCACATGTGCCTTGTCGCGTCAGAGCTGAGGTTGACTAACACCCTCTGTGTGCTTTGCATGAGTCGTGAAGAAAACGTTTCTGCACTGATTGCAGGATCCTTATGAAGGCGGAGACGACGAGGCGTCCGGACTGTGAGATGTGTCCTCCAAGGACTCAGCTGTGCTTCTGCACCGAGTCTCTCCAGCGACCAACACATCCATGAAAAACCCCCAGCGGATCTAGATGGACGACCCCGACTGACCGGGACACTGGAGCTTTAGTTTCTTTGAGACATAACTGTTAACTTGGCAACCATGTCTGTCTCCGTGAGTACACTATTTGTCTCTTTGTTTGTGTAAATTTGCATGCTGCGATCACCACGCTGCACCGATAAGATTAAACTATAAATATCATTTGCTGGGCATTTTTTAACCTTTTGTACATTATCTCACCATATCTGTATATTTTATCAGGATTTGCCTCCATTACTGCTCTTGCTAAAGGGGGTCCCACATGGTTCAATGGAGCCTAGTTGTCCCCAGGGGGTTGGTTTAGAAAATGAAAGGGGGCCTGACTCTCTGGCTTTGGGTTGGCAATTAAATCCTAAACAGTGGAGGGACAGATGTGCCTCTCATCCCCTCCCCCTCCCTCTCATCTCGCTCATTACCATGAAGCTCTTGTTTCCATTTGATCATTGATCCTCCCTGGCTGTGCCCCTCTTTCTTGCTGCTTCATCATTATCGACACAGCTGTGAATTTTGAGTTTATCATATATTTTTTCTTATTTATTTGTGTTCCACCACCCATCCTCTTCCTGTCCTTCTGTCTGGCACACACACATTTTACGAGATCTTCCCTATTCACTCCTATTCACTCTCCATTCAATAGCCCCAAACAATCAACCTTTTTATACCCCTGACTTGGCATTGCCATGTCAATGTACTTGTTTGTTTGTGGTGTGCAGATGTGAGACACTAGCTTGTGTGAATTTAAGCTGTCAATTAAAACCTACTTTTAACGGCCATTTGGTGCGTGTTGTGTGAGTTCTTGCTTAAGATTTCTCCTCTTGTCCTCTTTCTCAGACGGTTTTGGCAAAGGCACTGTTTGACAACACGGCAGAAAGCCCAGAGGAGCTGGCTTTCCGGAAGGGGGACATCCTGATGGTTCTTGAACAGGAGCAGAGTGGCGGTCCGGGCTGGTGGCTCTGCTCCCTGCATGGCAGACAGGGCATTGCTCCTGCCAACCGCCTTCGACTCCTCCAGACCGCCCCGCCCCCCGCTGAGGACTCTGTCTACCTGTCGCCTGCCCCCCCATTGGCCCGGACTGCTGTCAGCGGTAGCGCAGAGGACATAGATGGAGTGTATCGCTCTCCGCCAAGCGCGGGTGAGGGTCGAGGACCCGCCTCGAGGCCCGGGGAGCTCCGCAGAGTCGAGGGTGGGCGCCCTCGCTCGCACTCCAGCTCTGGCACACGGCCCAGACCTGACTGGGATTTAGGGGTGGCGGGGCGACCCCGCTCCCCCTCTCTGAGAGGACGAGGCACAGACATGACAGGAACACTTTATCAGACTCCAGTGAGCCCCATGCCGTCAGCAGCTCAGCATGCCAGACAGCCGGGAGCCCTCATGGCCTCAGAGTCGGTGTACCTCGCCCCTACTGGACTTCCGCGGGCTGCGGACGCACCAGAGGACTCTACATATCTAGTTCCTAGAGAAACACTAACAACAGGACACTCTGACGACTGTTACTTGGTGCCCAAAGGCACACCACTCGCAGGTGAGGATGTTTACCAGTCCCCAACAGGAGGAGTTGTGGGAGCTGCTGTGTGCTCTAATGGAGGACCACCTGGGACCCCCCAGCTGAAGGGGAACCAGGACACACCTGGGATGTACCAAACACCCACTCCTGTGGGAGCCAGCCTTCACAGGACTTCAGCCACAGCTTTGGCCCATCAGCACCCATCTCCATTATCCCCTTCCCAAGCATCTCCCAGACCTCTGATCAAGGGAGTTTCAGCCAACCCCGCTGCTGCCAGGGGCAAACCCGGCCTGGGTTCTCACCGCGGGTCTCCTTTGCTGGTCAGAGCCGGGCAGGTCAGGGTTCCTGGGTCACCCAGTTTTGCCCGTAAACCTCCTCCACCGGCACCTCCAGTCAGGGGAGTCACCAGGAAAGATGCACCACCATCATCAGCTGATTCTGTCCCCAAACCCGCTGCTCAGGTCACTTCTGCAAGCCTGCAGCAAGAAGAGGACAAACAAAAGGGAATTCCTCCGAGCAAGGAGGAAAGGATGAATAACGGTGTGGAGAAAAGCAACAATATGCGGAACAAAAAAGGAGAAAATCAGGATTACTCAGAAGCTGCTGACGAGCAGGTATGTAATGAAAACTGTACTTCTGCCAAGTGAAGTGCTATGTTTGGAGGTCGTGGGTTTGAGTTTGTGTACAAGGGAGTTTGTGAGTGCGTTGGATTTTAATGTTCAAGTTTCATCAGTATGTTTGAAAGATCTATAAATTTCGGTTTACCAAGACCTGCAGTCCTCATTGGGTTCTATGCTTCTGTGGTCTCTGTAGGTGTATGACACCCCTCCCAGTGGCAGGTGGCAGCGTCCGGTCCCATCTTCCCTCGGTGATGATGATGGAATCTATGACACCCCTCGCAGTCTCCCACCACAAACTGACTCTGAGTCAGAGGTAAATAACACTTAGTGATCCTCACTGAGCCACAAATAGACCAGTCTCATTAGAGCCTCTTCTCTAAAAGGATATTTCCTTTCATATATATTTAATCTCTTCTTATAGTTCTGACTTAAATTCAGCAGTTTGAAATGTCTGCTGATATAGAATTAGTGATTTGGAGAAGAGGTGAAAAAATATGATAAAAATATTAGATATATACTAACATTAAATATGGTATGTTGGTAAATGTGCAATACAACAAATTGCTTGTTGAATTAAAAACAAGAAAGGAAAAGTGCGCAAGTGTCCTTTTCCTTTCATGTTTTTGATTCAACATTCTTTTATATTGTGCCAATTGAAAATGGAACTATGGCTGAAACTACTGATTTTTTTCATTTTATTTTTTTATTGATTAATCCGACCATTATTTTTAGGGGTGCACCGATCGATCGGAACCGATTTCCTTAATTTTGCGGGATCGGCGATCGGCTGATTCTTTTAAGTCAAACCGATCTTATCTACCTCCGCAGAGGTCTGAAAGTATTTATTTTAAGTTCAATATTTTATTAACTACCTCAGACATTGTGATTTCCTTTATTTGTAAGAGAAAAATACTGCTGTGTTATTGTTTTTCAATAAAATAAGATTCAAACATTGAAAAATCCAAAATCAGAATCGGCAGGTCAGGCTTTTTAAAAATTGATGATCGTCCAGAAACGGTGCACCACTAATTATTTTCTTTATTGACTGTTTTGTAAATAAAATGAAAAAAGCGACAAATGTGTGCTTTCCCAGAGCCCTAGTTGACGACTTCTTATTAAAACAATTACTTGATGATTAAAAAAGGTTTTGTAAAATTGTGTGTTTAACATCACAGTCAGTTGACATCTCAGTAACGACTAAAATAAACTATATTTCGAGCAGCCCTGTTTCAGAGCCAGCGTGCAGACGTTAAGCTTACATCAGTGACGTGCGTTAGTGGCTTTGCTCCCATGTCTATCAAGCCTATAATTATGCTCATTCTTTTATTTCCTGCCAGTCAAATGGAAAACCTTAAGATTGTTATAATCAACCAGGCAATAGCTGGGAACATTAGAAAAGCTGTGCGTTAAAGTCATGTCTGTACAAGTGAAGCGGTTCAACAACAAGATGACTATCAACTACCCTGTCCCCATTTCTTCCCACATTCCACCATCAGGGTGTCTCCCTGCCCCCCTTCAAGGCGAGGCCACACCTGTCTCTTTCTGCTGCGGGAGCCTGTCTATCCAGTCCAAATGCTGCTGCTATTTTCTCTCAGTCGCACCCATCTGTCAGGGCCATGCCAAGGCCATACCACCAGCACCCTGCCCCCAGTGGTCTCCCCTTTAAAGTTACTTAAATATGTCTGCCAGCTGTTGGATTAGTCTTTCCCCTTTGCCTGCAATTACTGTATGTGGACTTTTACATTTAACTGTATTTAAGGGGACAAATGTGTCTCTACCAAGCTGTTGTGTAATTACATTTTGAAGCCATGTGGATTTAAGTGTTTTTATTTTTATCTTAACTAGTTTAGTTTGGTCATCCATGCACAAATCTGGTTTAACCCTCTGAACTCCAAGCAGTCTCAGGGTGTTTTTGGTTCCTATCACATTTTGCTCACTGTGGCTTTGATTTCACTGCAATGTAAAAGTCCTGCATCTCTATGGAAACAGCACAATCATGTCTAGAAGTAAGGACAACTAAAACATTACTTTTGTGTAGTGTAACTCGGTTATAATGCTACAAATTAGGCATTTTGACAACCTATGCTTACAGGCTTTCTTGTCCTCTCCTCTCTGCTCTGTGTAAACAGTCTCCATTTCATTCCAAGTTTCACTGATTTGTTTATACACGTTTGTTGCTGTTAGCTGAGTCATTCATGGCTTCCCAGTTGTGCTGAGAAGGCATAATTCCATGTTTTTTTTTACAGGATATTTTTAAGGTCAGTCATACATGGTTAGTTCAAGGACCATCGGAAATTTGAAAAGCAGCAGATAATTTCCTCATGCATCATTGTTTCCTTAATGACACAGAAACCCCATATTGTGTTGCAGCACAATAATAACATTGTTTCCCTCCATCCACACATAAAGTGACCAACATTTAAAACCTTCCTCCTGTCTTCTCCACTCCTAGGTCTATGATGTCCCCACCATCAATCTAAACGTGTCCACATCAGATATCCAGCCTGACGAAGTAGATGACGATGTATACAGTGTTCCTACACTTCCCGGTGTGCCTCTGGGCCCAGGAGAGTCCATCAGCAGCCTGTCTGAGGATGCTGGGCAGCTCTACCGTGTCCCCGGGCCTGAGAAACGAGCCAGTCTAAACCGGAACTCTTCTGAGCCCGACTGTGGCATCTACGACATGCCTGCACTGACTGTGGAAGTCCTCCCTCACTCTCTGTCCTCCTCCTCCACCTCCACTCGCCGCCTCTCCGTTTCCAGTAACGGGTCAGGCGACATGCAGTGGCGAGCCACGCTCTGCAGCCTGGTCCACTCGGTGCTGAGCGCGGCCTCGGGCTCGCCCTCCGCGCTCTCATCTCGTGATCTGGCCACTTCGCTGGCTGAGATCCTGTCGACCTGGAAAGCCAGTCACTCAGATGATCCGCCGCCGCCTCTTCAGCAGGCCTGGGCTCGTCTGTCAGACCTCCTCCCGGCGCTGTCCGCCATCGGCAGCGCTCCTCCGTCTGAAGGGCTGCTGACCCTGGTGCAGCGCTCCCTGGAGGAGAGCGCTCTGCTGCTGCAGGCTCAGGGCCGACCACGTCTGCCTTCCCAGGACTCGCTGTCCCGCAGGCCACTGCCCGCGCTCCCGGTGCCTGATGGGAAGTCCTCAGGGGGCGGGATGGGCTCCCGTAAAGGAAGCTGGATCCAGGAGCGGCCCCTGCCCCCGACCCCTCAGCCTGCCTTCCCTTTGCCTCCCACTCTGTCCACTGTGACCCTGACAGTGGGGCCTGTGGACGGAGAAGATGACCCCAGCAACGAGTACGCAGGAATCGGCCTGACTCCCATCCCGGCCCCCGTTCCCACTGGAGACAGTGTCGGATACGTCAAGTTACAGGTTGGTTTCCTTCATGAAATGTATTAATTAATTGTTATACAACATCTGCACAAAAATCAGGGATCTGGAGGTCTTCCACTGGGTTTTGTTTACCTTAAGACCATTTGTATTAGTACATGGGTCTCAAACTCGCCAATTGTGGCCCTCGTGATGATATTTTGTGGCCCCCACCTTGATATGAAAGTTTAATTTGAGTTTTATATGAATGGAACTTTACCTTTTGTGTGTGGAAGGTCCCTTTAATGACTTTATTTGGTAATTTTGTGTCTTTTTTTTGGTAATTTTGTGTCTTTTTTTTGGTAATTTTGTGTCTTTTTTTGGTCATTTTGATACTGCCTCCAGCGGCCCCAGGTAATTTGAAGTAAAATATCGGTCGACTCTAATGTAAACATGTCACAGCTTTTGTCGGGACATTTAATTCTTCTGGCAATATGTATATGTAATATAATTTTCTTTTAATCAGAGGAGTGGCTTAATATAACTTTTAAATTACGTTTCATTAATTATAATAGTTAAAATATTTCACAAATAAAAAAGTTATTACGAACCATTTGCTCATAATTTAACAGACGAGGAGCTGTTGTTATTATGTTCATACTGCTACAGTGGGCTTTAAAAGGATTAGTCACCAGACCTTTTTATGTCATGTTTACACACAACTTCATCATTCAGCCCGTTAACACGTTTTATACCGACCTTCCTTCCTTCCTTTTTTGTTTTTGGTATTTTTTGTGCTTCAACACATCTTCTGTTCCTTTGCCGGCACATGTAGATTAATGGCTACAACACATCCAGACATGAACAGTAAATGTGTCTGTAAACACACCTAACTGTTCTCTCTGACACCAGGGTAAACCTGAGCCCCTTCCCAACGTCCTGGGAGAGAACGGACACACACAAACCATCACCGCAGAGCCCACGGTGAGCCTCTTCTTGTTGTTTTTTACTACACACAATCCTCAGCTCCTATAGTGCAAAGACTCGGGAAGTTGTTGTTGAACAAAAACACACGCAGCAAGTGGACACAGATAAGTCATTGATTCACTGTGTGTTCACAGCGCGCTCTGTTTACTAATGAGCAGGCTGACTCATTAATCCAGCTTGCAGCAGCTCTTCAGCCCGTGATGTGGTCTGAATACGTCTTGTTTACCCAACACCGCCTGACTTAATGTCAAATTAACCCCTGTTGATGTCTGTCTCATAAATCTGCACACCCATTAATTACGTCTGAAGTTTAAGAGAATATATACACAGTTTTAAAGCTTTTGTTTCTTTTTCTGGGAATCCAACATCAAGGCAAATACCTGAAACCGCTGACATCAGCAAAATCACAATCATGCATTGTGTTCTGTTATCTCTTAAGTCCGTTTTGTTTGCTGTTGCTTAAATCTGAGGTCATGTTTTCTTATCACGCAGTCTGCATTTTTTTCTACTCCTTGCTGGATTCCTTGGTTACGACATGAGCCACCAACAAGAGGTCACTTGTAGATCTTAACAGTCTTGCCTCACAGAATGACGACAATAAGGGACAGAAAAGAAGCACAGTCATTCTTTCAACAGTGTCACTTGCTGACGTGCTATAAACTCTATTTGTGTGTTGGCGTCTGACTTTCTCAGGCTTTTAAGTTTGGTGCTGTCAACTAGGAATGGGAATAATTAATCGATCGATTTAAGGTCATTAAGAATTTGGTCGATCACGTGTTATTATTAATTGATCTGTGTATTTTTTAGTTTTATCTCTGACTGTGCATCAGTATCACTGAACTGAAACACGGCCGAGCTACAGTTTGCAAACTGAAAGTTGCGATAACAATTATAAAACACACAGAAATACAAGAGTATTAAATGGAGCAAAACTAGCTTACTGGATCAAACCTTGCTAGCATGAATTACTGAGTTTAATTTTATCCAAAACTTATTTACAAAACACATTTAAATATGCAAGATTACTGTGAAAACTAACCTCATGCCTCTTTGGGGGCTAAAACATTGAACTCCTTGACGTTATATTTACAGTTTAATCTCAGTTTAGTTAGTTTTACGATCAACAGGAAGTCTCTTCTTGTCCTTTCAAGATAAAAGTGTCCGTTATCAAAATAGGCTTTTGCATAGTACTGTATATATATCTTTTGTTAAGATTGGTGCCGTTACTTTATCATTGTGCGTTCGGTCGTGTGTGTGCATGTGTGTATCTGCCTGTCTGAACCCATTGTCTTAATCATTTTCATGCACATTTATGACTGCACACTGAAGAACCTATCATGGTTGCGGTGATTCACAATTTCTGAAAACTGACTGTTTTTTTTGTTTGTTTTTTTGCTTTGATTGTTTACCATTAACCATTCGGTCTGTAAAATCTTGGATAACCAATGTTATGATTTTCATTGTTTGACCAAATCAGTCAGTTTACTCTCATCTAAGACAGAGAAAAGCATCCTCACATTTAATAGCTGAAAAGTAGCAAATATTTGGCATATTTGCTCAAGAAATGGCTTAAATTATTTTTTTAGTAGTTGACTATTAATTACCTCCATTGTTGCTGTTTTATCTGACATTTCTTATTAACTTTCCTTTCTTAAGATTTTCACTTGGGATGACGAATGTGTCAGATTGCTCCTAAAGATAATGATGCATGTATTGCCTCTGTAGCGTGACTTTCTGACATAAACACTAATATCATCTCTTCCTTCTTACAGTTGACCCCCTCCCCTCCACTCCCCGTGTCCCTCTCCCTGGAGGACTCGGAGCTGCTGTCCTTCTACTCGTCTCAGAGCCTCGCTCACCTCTCCTGCCTGGCGGACGCCATCGACGTGCTCTTCAGCAGCGTGCAGGGGAACCAGCCGCCGCGCATCTTTGTCGCCAGAGGGAAGAGTCTCATCGTGACGGCGCACAAGCTGGTGTTCATCGGGGACACGCTCTCACGCCTTCTCACCTCCGCCGACCTCCGGGCCAAGGTAACGGAGAGCCTGGGCTCATCTGTCAGACCTCCAAAACCCTACCAATATTTAGTTTTCATGACAGCATGAGGTACAGCCTGTATGTAGAGGAATTAATGCTCTTTCTGTCATTGACCCTGATCTGCTGCAAATGTTTCCCTTTTTTTGCAAATGTCAATTTTTTTCTGCTTTATTTATATATTTTTCACATTTGTTTTATTTAATTATTATTATTATTATTGTGTTTTGTGAGGTCATGTGTCAGGGAAAAAATATATATAATGCTTTTGTCTTAATTGACAAAATTAACCCATTCAGGCCTAAAACACCTGGAAAAAATGCCTGCAAAACCTCTGGGCGATTTTAAAATGAAACCTGAAGTTTTTCTGTAAATTCAACAGAAGTGTCAACTCTTCCTACTAAATAATAGATTTTTCAGCCTCTGTAGCAGATAGAAATGAAATTCAAAAAGTATTTGAGAGCTTATAGCTGTTATATCTGAGCTCCCTCCACTATAGTCGTCTTCCACCATGATTTCAGTTCTAGAAAAGCCCCATGATGCATTGTGACACTCCCACATGTATTCTCATTTTGTGTATTTTTGTGTCTTTTTTTTTAGTAATTTTGTGTCTATTTTGGTCATTATTTGTTTTTTTTAGTCATTTTGTGTCTTTTTTTTTTTTTAGTCATTTTGTGTCTTTTTGTGTCTTTTTTTGCTGATGATTTCAAAGTTCTGGAAAAGTCCCATGTTGCATTGCGACACTTCCACATGTATTCTGATGCATTTCAATGGCCAAGAGACCGAAAATAGGTGGAAAAAACTACAAGTACTACAAAACGACGTATCCGATTTCCCTGCTTTAATGGTAGAATAACGCAACATCGTCCCCGGTTTTAATGGTAGAAATGTGGTAATGCTTTCCCGCCTTAAATTATTTAAAGTTGTATAATTGTTTTTCTTTCTTTCCTCTTCTTCAGATCACAACCTCAGGAGGACGACTCTGTCAGGCCTTGAAGTCGGTCGTCGTAGCAACAAAGGGCGCTGCACAAAACTACCCGTCAGTGTCGGCCACCCAGGAGATGGTGGACCGCGTGGCCGAGCTCTCCCAGCAGGCAGCCGGCTTCTCCACTCTGCTGCAGCGCCTGGCAGAAATATCTTCATGATATTTCGTATCACTTGCGTAAAAAAAACAAAACTTTGTTTACACTACACATATATTTTCTCTCTTTGAAATGCCTTATTTGTTGTTAGACTCTTTCATTACCTTTGGTTTGAATGGGATGGGAGCGTTGGAGTGTTGAGCCTCGCTGCAGCTGTTTCGGAGGTTTCCACTCTTGGTTCTGTCCTCCAAGTGTGTGTTGGTTTGCCTTTGTTTATATACTGACCTCCGTGCTTTGATGCCAGGCACACTTGTCTTTTTGAGTGTTAACTTATTGAATATTTGAAGTCTCTCAGTGGCTTTGAGTGTCCGTGCGGACTGTTTATCTTGGGAGCTTTGCTTTATTATGTTTGCCATATTTTCTTCCCTAACATGATAGCCATTTTCCTTCCTTCCTTTATTTATTCAGCCATCCCCCCTGTTCCATAAATAGCACAGAAGGAGGCCTTGCATCCTGGTTCTGGCCTACTTTTTACTGTTAACCTGAAAGGCCTTTTGTGATTATCGTTCTGAAGCTGCTGAAGCGGCAAATCGAGTGGTTTTGGGCTGGAAGAAATGGAATAGGGTGAGGAGAAGGACGTTTCCCGACTTCCAATCTTAATCTGTGCAAGTATGTGTTGTGTTTGTGAAGTGCCCATTTCCACTAGAAAGCAAGGACTTACTGCAGTACGGCTTGTAATCCACTCAACGTGGACAACAAAAAACACGTCTCAGTCTTTGTTAAAGCAGGCGTACACACCTCGGGAGGAAAAACTAAAATCCTGTCTGACAGAGAAAGATAATATTTCAGAGTGAGTAATGATAGTTGTGTGACAAATTGCCTAATCCAGTTCTTTCCCACAGTCACATGGTCGCCTGGCAACGGATGAGGAACCTGTTGACCGAGCTCACCTGTCTCCACACGTCTCCTTATGATCTGCATGCTTACCTTTCTTTGACTATCTTTGTTTTTCATGATCATTTCCCATAACATGCGTGTCCCCCATCAACGGTGCTGCTTGGGTAGAAACTAAGGCTGGGTATGATGCATATTTCATTCATTAATAATGTAAAGCATAGCAGTGGAACACAGTTAAATGGAGTGAACATCAGTTTCATTATATATTAAAGGGATAGTTTGAATTTTGGAGTATGTGGGATTGTTTGAGCTATTTATCCACAGTCAGTGTATTACAGCAGTAAATGTCTGGTGGCACACACACAGTTTGGATAAAGCAGGAGGAAGTACCGGCGTGGAAGCTAAGTAATGTAGCGCTGTGGACCGGGGCAGAGGCAAAACATACTTTAGACGCCTAAAAAATCAATATCAGTTTAATGTATGCTAGTTATCCTAAGTACATGTTCACCTCTTTGTCTTTCCATCAGACAGCCCTACGTAATTTTTATGTCAGAGGAACTGAAGCCATTATCTTTGCTCTCTTGAAAGCCTCCAGACTCCACTTATAAAAATAGCTATTTAACCTCACAGATGTTGGTCTATTGCTGCTTTGATTGCTTAGTTCCTTTGTCATTGTGTGGCTTTGGTGAGTCCAAACTAACTTTTTTTTAAACACCAAAGTCACAAAATAATGCAAACAAACTAACTGATCTATGCAGCAGTAGACCAGCAACTCCTGTGTTCTGCAAGCTAAAGTTACTGTTTTGTCAATGGAGTCTGGTGGCTTTTAATAGAGCATAAACCGCTTCAGTTCTCTGTCAGCATGCAATTAAAATATTCTAAATATAGCGTACATTTAAGCCCTAAACACCCTTGATTTTTTTTAAAGGTGGCTGGAATATGTTTTGCTGCTGCCCCTGTTAAAGACGTCCATCCCTTAACTTCTGTATTAACCACCATCTGTTGTAGGTAATACTATGATTATGAATAAGTACCTCGTACAACCCAGTTAAAAAAATCTGAACTATCTCTTTAATCATTTTAAAATGATTCCACTAACTGTTGTGATATTCATCTAACCATGCAGCCCAGCTTTAGTAGAAACTGAAATAAAGCACAGCACATTTGTTTTATTTAAATGGGGGGATTTTGCATTTAAATCCAACAAAGCACATACATGTTTTCCATCTCAGACCTTTGTATTGCAGTCTGACCTCTACCATTATCATTTATACCAGTTATTAGATTTAATATGTTGTGTTGCACACAAACGGCTCAGAAACATGTTCAGTATGAAGCTGTGGTGAAACAAAGTAGACTGGAAGTTGAAGAATCATGATGCTTTTCATATTTATACTAAAAATCTTAACTCTACAAAGGTGCTCTACAAAGTTAGATTTTAATACCTGAAAGTGTTAGGATCTTTCCTCTTTCATCAGTCATATTGCTAAACCTTTATATTCAGGTGTTACTTTTCAGAACAAACCAGTATCAGGGCATTGCATAATCATTTCTGAGCTGTGGCTCATTTAAAATCAGTTTTTGAGGAACATTTTGGTTTTTTTTTACATCTTTGCTGCAGTGCCACCTTGTGGAGGTTTTTTGAAGTATACTTTAAGGAATATCTGCCTGGCAAACAGGCTCTAATACTGTATGTATGAAGAGAGCATGAACAGCAAGTAACCTTTAGCAGTATGTTTATTACTGTCAATTTTTTTTGTTCTTTGCTTTCCAGTTTGCATGGCTTTAATTTGCTCAAACTTTATATATGCACATCCTTCACCACGGGGTGATTTTACTGGGTAAGTTACGACAAATATGTTTTTTTTCCTTCTGAAAAATATGTTAAGTTACAGTTACAAAATATGGCTGTTTTTTCTTTTGTACAAGAAAGTTTTTTACACTATGTGAACTCCTATGAGTCTGTTATCTATCTGTGTTTGCTGAGGTATAGAAGTACAATAATACACCTCTTTACTTTTAACACTACATTGATGTGTGTCTTGTATTCCTGTTCAGAATGCACAAATACATCTTTTGCAATTAAACAAATGTGTTTTGTATTATTGGTTGCAGTGTAAGTATGTAAAAAAAAAAAAAAAAAGTTATTTAATGTATGTGCAGGTTGTGGCAAAAATAATTGATGGACTTGTCGAAGAAGAAAAAGAAAAGGAAAAAACACTTTAAATAAATCCTCTGGAGTCCATGAAAGCACCAGCGGGTTACTTCTTCATGATGTCGCGACGTAAAAACAAAGCAACGTTGAGCTGATGTCAACATCCCTCAAAAGTTGTGGCTTGTAACTCTGTGCTAGTTTTGTCTGATGATGATAGACAAAGTACAACCGGAAATAAGGTCAAGTATATTTAGTCTAAAAATATAGAACTAGCAGGTATCCTCATTTTACCTCTTTTATGTAATATTTTCAACCTGTGTTGACATTTGCAACACTTAAAATTCTTCATTGAGCATGTGTGTTTTGAAAGTTTAAAAAAAAAAAAAAAATTCTAAATCAGACTTTAGTTTCTTTTGGGGCTAAAATATTAATACAGTAAGTCAAAATGAATAAATAATTATCAGGTCATATAGATGAGGTTGTGCTGGAAAAAAAAATGATACCAAGACTGCATGGTAAACGGTTTTTAAGTGGGAAAATTATTTTAAATTTGTATTAAAAAAACTGAGAAAATAGCCCAAAACTCCAAAGGGTTAAATAAAGTCGCAGCTGGGGGCCTAAATTGACCTAATATCGATTTCCAACCGTCACTGGTCAGTTATGTGATTCGGACGAGCCGAGCCTTTCCGGAAAGTGCCGAGCCTTTCCGGAAAGTACCGAGCTGTGACGCTGAGCAGCAGCCGTAGCGACGCTTGTTGGGAGTTCAGACAAGCGGAGGGAGCAAAATGGCGGACGAAGATATTACGCTTGATGGAAAACCTCTACAATCGCTCCGAGTGGCGGATTTGAAAGCCGCTCTGGAGCAAAGAAACCTCCCGAAGAACGGACAGAAAAGCACCCTGTTGAAGCGACTAAAAGGGGTGAGTTTTGGCTCATGTTGAGGACGCCTGTCGAGTCTGTCTAAGTTCAGCAGGAGGAGAGACAGTAGGGGTTAATGTTAGAGGCCGTAACGGTGGAGCGGGAACACATAAACCGCCTGGTACACGTTATTACACATCAACAACAGTTTTTGTTGTCGGTTATTTGTAACGGACAGTACAACGAAACTGTCCGCCGACCGAGTTCAGACTTAAATCGTAACTAGTCTCAGTACACCGTGTTGCACACAGTTGAACTGTGCACCTGTCAAGTGGAGGCCTGAGCTGAGTGTAAACCAGCCGCACACAGTGTACTGTACAGCAGCGTGCCCGCGCTCCGGCTCTGAGCGTAGCGGGGTTACGGGGGCGCGCCTCGCCATGTAAACACAATTTTACCAGCTTCACCAACGGCTAATTTAATCAATTTTAACTCTGTTTTTTAATCCACATTGTTGGTGTTTTGCACAAGACAGCCAGCCCGTAAACAATCACAGGTTTTAGGGCCATCAGCTCGGATTTAAGAAACACTTGAGGTCATGAGTCGAAGTCCCCCCTCCCCCAGAAAAATGTTAGTAACATTAGACATCGAAAATATAAATTAATCTAAGTAAATATTTGGATTTTTACATGTGAGTTTTCTGTCTTATTGTCTTATATAAGTTATTTTTCATTTTATTACCCCTCGAATCAAGGCGTCAGTTGTATTATTATTTGGGGTAAACAATTACACCTTTTTTTATTTATCCAGAGACTTTTGTTTGTATTGACTATTTCAACACATAAAAAAAGTTTTATTCTTGGAGTTACATTATTACCAGACTAGCCATCACCTCAGTCTCATCAACGATTATCTCCGTTTGTGTTTTAGGTCTGAATAATGTTAATTTCTGCCACTTTTTTGGTGTTTAATGTTTAAAATTGTATTCACCAAAATCGAGGCACTTTTTGGCACTTTAGTTTCTAGACACTTTGTATTGATTATTCCACAAACAACAAATTCACAGATGGAGTATCATGTACCTTGGGATGGTAAATTAAATTATAGTAAAAAGTTAACAGTCTTTTCCTGGGTAAATATATTTGGTGCAGTCACAATGGACTGCTGCTACTAACTACAACCTCTAAAGTTTCTGTTGGTGATTTGCATTAATTCAAAACAGGATCAGGATACAACTGAACCGAACCTTTAACGTATGTGTGCCACCATAGGGTACATAATGTTTGTAAATCTTAGTCTTAACTTCCTGATGCTCTGATTCTTACGAGTAATCATGACCAAATATTTCAATTTGATCATTTTTATACAGTGTATCCCATTACTAATAAAACTGGCCATCACATTGATTTTGTGAGCATATTTGATGTTAAGACACTAAGATATCTGTTTTCGTTGTTTGTAAATGGTCTTGACAATTTAAAATGCACTTTTGCAGTTTCAGTCAATTCGAGTTTTACAATAGAATCAGAAACTGAATGTGCCAGTAAAATAAGAAAAACAGATTTAGGATTAAAGCAACTGGCCTGCATTTATTTGAATATGTTTTTTTTTTTTTTTTAACTTTTCTTCATGATGCAGTATCTTACATTTAAATAATTCCTCTTCCTTATTCCCTGCAGGCGCTGATGCTGGAAAATCTTCAGAAGTCGTCCTCCTCTCACAGTGGGCTGCAGCCCAACTCACAAGTAAGAATAGATTATTATATTTTATTATATTTTAATGTGTGTGGGCATTTTAAGTTCTGTAGAAAAGCTTAACTCCAGTACTTATTGGCATGAGACCAAACCATAGAATACTTTATATTCTTTTTTTTTTTTACTAACAATACTTTAAAGGCTAGTCACTGCTCTTTGGTTGCATGAATTTTACAGTGCAGAAGTATTAATAAAGTGCTGTTTTGTGTTTATCATGGTGCTGCAGATTGGTGAAGAGATGAGCCAGAATAGCTTCATCAAACAGTACCTGGCTAAACAGCAGGAACTCCTTCGCCAGAGACTGGAGCGAGAGGCCCAGCAAGAGGATGAGTCAGAAGGTAACATTCATAGAAACGCACACAAATAAGACATTAACTCACTCTCTGTCACATGAATGGTGTTAACAGACTTAAAAGAAATGGATTTCTCAACCTGATTCATTCAAAAGTACAAGTCATTGGTTCAGAACCAGTGGACGTGTGTCATTAATCCTGACATTGTTGCCGACCTTTAACCCCTGCCTCGTGTCCCTCTCTGACAGAAAGCCCAGCAGTGCCAGAGGAGGATGAAGACCACTCCGAGGACAATGACAGCTCTGCCTATGTCCCTGACAAGGTCAGTAACCTCCACACACTGAGTAGTTGAATGAACGGCTTCTTGGAATCCTTTAAAATGTGTGAACTTTATCACTAGGTTTCTGCAAAGCCGGCTGCTCCTCATTATAAACAATTTGAGTGTTGTAGTAGAGCCTGCAGCCCTTCTGTGTGGAGTTTGCATGTTCTCCCCGTTTCAGTGTGGGTTCTCACCGGGTACTCCGGCTTCCTCCCACAGTTCAAAAAACATGTATTAAGGTTTGATTGGTGACTCTTAATTGCCCGTAGGAGTGTATGAGAGCGTGATTGTCTGTCTCTATGTGTCAGGCCTGTGATAGTCTGGTGATGTGTCCAGGTGAACCCCGCCTCTCACCCAATGTCAGCTGGGATCGGCTCCAGAGACCCGAGTGTGGTTAAGCTGTTAAGGAGAATGAATGAATGAATGTATCTCTAACTAGCCATGCTGCTTCCATGAATTTGAGGGAACAGGGCCTGGAAAGTTATTGAACGGCCCTTGAAGTTGATTTTAAAGATTGTTTAGAAACTCTTTCAAAACTAAGAATGTATCCCATACAACAGGACAAACCAGGCTTCTGCACATCAATCAAATAATGTTGTGAAAATATTATTTTCAAATTTTACTTATCAAACATAATTCTAGGTGGTGCTTTTAACATCTCACAATTTTTTCAAACACTTAATGGGTTTGAGTAATGTTCCTTTGGTCATTATACACCTGTAAATTAATTTTCCTCGCTTTTAAATGCCGAAAAACATGTTAGTGTGTAACACAAATGGGGCGTCCCGGTGGCTCACACTGGTAGAACGCGTACCATTAAGGCTGAGTCCTTGCTGCGGCTGAGGTCCCTTTGTCTCATGTCCTCCCCTCTGTCTCCCCCTTTCTATCTGTCACTTTCAATAAAGCATAAAAATTGCCAAAAAAATAATATTTAAAATAAAATAATGAAAAATGTGTAGAACAAATGTAGTTTTCATGCTCTCTCTCGGACTGACTCCCATTTTTTCCACCCAGAAATATCACTCCATACCCACGAAGCCCTCAATGAGCAGAGGGGAGGAGAAAGGAGGAGGAGATGCAGCGATGGCTCTCGGGATGATGTCGTCGTCGTGCGGCGCTGACATGGGCCCCGGTCCCAACCTCCACCCCCAGGAGTACCTTGAGGCCCCAGGAGCTAGGATGCAGCGGGCCACCTTTCACCAAGGACACAAGGAGCCACCGGCCCCGTCTCCTCCGCGCGCTGTAGCCTCCCTGTCAGTGCGCGTCCTGGGCCAGCCGGACCGCCAAGGCCTGCCCCCCGCCGTGCCCCGCTCCCAGGAGAAGGAGGGCACCGCGCCGAGCGAGCCGGGGTCAGCTCATCCTGTCCTTCACCTCAGCCGATCTGCCGGCGTCTCGGCGGGAGGTCAAGCCCAGGAGGACAGCGACGACGATGAAGACGGTGATGACGAGAGCGAGGATGACGATGACTGGGGGCCGGGGCCCGGTGGGGTGCGAAGGGGCAACAGAGTTCCTCCCCAGCCGCAGCAGATGCCTCCAAGTGCCCCGTCAACAGTTGCCAGATCCAAACGCAAACTCCAGCCTCCGCAGCACATCCCACCACCGCAGGTACATCACACACCAATGCAACTGCGCCACCCCACTCCCCCCCCATCTCCACCCCCTGACCTGTTTCCCCTCCCTGACACTCCCAAACAGAGCCCACCAGACACAGACGAGCAGGAGGCAGAAGGCCCCGAGGCTTCACATGGTCCCAGGGGGCCTTTCCCCCCTTCCGCCATGCAGAGACAAGATTCTGACTCAAGCTCTTGTTCCAGCAGCCCCGACCCCCCTATGAAGCGTAGGCCAGGGCCCCTTTCTCTGCTCGTACACAAGATGGAGTCAGAGGGGGCTTTCCGTGCAGCGGAGGCCACGTCTGCCTTAGATTTGTCAGGAGAGGCAGCGCACTCCACTGCTGGGTCCGCCAGCTCCAGTGAATCTCCGCTGCAAAGATTGGAGAGAAAGAGGCTGCAGGAGAACAGAGAGATGGAGGAAGAAAGGCGGCTGAAGGAGGAGAAAGAGAGGGAACAACAGCAGAAGCTGGAGAGGGAAAGAAAGATGCTCCAGGAACAGGAGAGAGAGAAGAAACGCCTGGAAGAGGAGAAGGAGAGGAAGCGGCTGGTAGAGGAGGAGAAGCAGCGTCAGAAAGAGGAGCGAGAAAAAGAGCGCAAACGCCAGGAGGAGGAGAAAGAAAAAGAGAGAAAACGTCTGGAGGAGGAGAAAGAAAAGGAGAGAAAACGCCTGGAAGAGGCGAAGGAAAAAGAGCGAAAACGCCAGGAGGAGGAAAAGGAAAAGGAGAGAAAACGGCAGGAAGAGGCCAAAGAAAAAGAGAGAAAACGCCAGGAGGAGGAGAAGAGAAGGGCTGCTGAAGAGACACACAAGAGACAGGAGGCAGCCAACAAAGGCAGAGTGGCTGTGACTGAGGCGCAAGATTCAGGTTCCTCCTCAGACTCTGACTCCAAATCAGACTCCTCTTCACGCTCATCACAATCCTCCTCCTCCTCCGGGGATAAAACCGGCCCTACCAGACAGCTGAAGGTCAGTGATCAAACTGATGAGGTGTCAGTCATTAACCACAGCACTGATAGACATCTCTTAGCTGTAGTCATTGTGAATTTAATGCATTTTATTTCTGTTTTATATTTTCCATCTTCCATGCAGAATTTGCATTATTTTTGTTCCTCTTCTCTTAGCATTATTCCAGCCTTCCTCTGTATATGATTGAAAACTTTCCTTTTAATGGCTCATATTGACTTGCACTTTAAAACTTGAGCATACTGCTATTTGTTTTTCATTGTGTTTACTTTTACTTTCTTTTTATTCCACAGAAGGCTGCCCAAGGAGCAGCAGCAGCAGCGGATGATGAGAAAAAGACTAACCTGAGTAAAGGGGCAGAACAACGATACCTTTCAAAAAGGTAAGTAACAATCTTATAAAATAAAAATGGGCCTAACACCTGCAAAAATGAAACATGATTTCTTCAACAATTAGTTGACTCTTTGGTCAACAGTATAGGAAACTATTTTGATAATCTAATAATCATTTTAGTCACTTAGTCATCTGCTGGTTTCATGCTTATTTTGTTTGAGAATAGATGCTTTTATTTGTCATACATGATTATAAACTGAATAGATTTGGATTTTAGACTGGTGGCCAGTTAAAACATACCGTCAAGACATCAGCTTGGGCCATGGGAAATAACACATTTTCCACTATTTTCTGACATTTTATTGGAGAAAATAATTAGCAGATCACAAGCTGCAGCCCTAATAATTTGCACCTTCTTGCACTGTGTGATTTGACACATGAATTTCTCTAGTGGCACCCTGTAATAGTTTGCAACAAGGATGTGGACTTTTTTTTTCTTTTTTACAATTATTTCAGCCTTTTCTCTCAACTTGCTTTTGACTTTGCTAGTAATGAAATCACAAAAGGGAAATATGTGATCTAAGTCACTGGGTTTTTTCCAATATCAAGAACAATGATGCCATTTTCCAGCCATGTGGTCTTGCTCCTGCACATTTTGCCTCAATTAACTTTGTCCCTCAGAGGAAAGGAAGGAAGAGGAATATTTGTTTTAGATACAGGAGATTGCCATGCATCAGCAGTCATGTAGCAAACACTAAAAACTGTCTTAAAGTCTGTAAATATCTGTCCAGCTTGAGGACTGTGAGGATATATTCACTGACTTTGAGAAAAAAAGTGTATTAATGTTTTATAGACAAAATTATTAATATATTTATTGAGAAAATAATAAGATAATTCGTTTAAAAAGACAGTTGTCATCACATGCACGACTGAATATGTTCCTTTTTTATTAAAATCACTGTATTTTTAAATATATTTTAAACTTTAAATTTTACTCATGTCTTTGTTCCTTGACTTTGCTGCTTGGACTAAAATGATTCATCACATAAAGTGTGGAAATTATTTATCATTATATATCATGTTTTAGCATCATAAATGTATTATTTAATTAAAAACATTGGTCACAGAGCTGCCTCCAAAAGTTCTTAACCCATTTTTACCCTAAGAGTATATTTAATATCAGCGTTTTTTACTGAATATATGATGCAGAAAACAAGCAATTAAGGATCAGAAATGGTGCCATCATTACATAGTTTGTCCAGCAGAGTGTAGGGAAATAAAATGTTCTTTCCTCTATAAGTTATAAAGATGGCTGAAAAGCAACATTGAATACGGATTAAGGTGTAATACTTATTTTCCAAAGATGGTGGCGTAGTTTACTATGCAATACATTGTATACATACAATGTATAATAATGTTAAATGTACTTGTAAAGTTATTTGCTTCAGAAAGTAGCCTTCAGAGTACTTCTGCATAGCCATATCAGGGCAAAACTGGTGCACGATCCACATAGAATAAGTCTGCATTTATTCCAGTTCATAAATTCACAATATCGACTGCCATATCGGTAATCTGTGAGGTCTTCCCCTATAAAATTGGTATCAGTCTCAGAAATCCCATGTCGTTCGGGGCCCTCGTCTTTGGTTATATGGGGGTTATATTTCTTCCATGAATATATGAAATAAATTGAAAATAAAGTAGTCCCATGTGCTCAAAGACTTAATATAGTATGAGTAGAAAACTTCTATGCACTGTGGCAGGCCCAGAAAACACTTCCACTGAAGGAAATTAAAAATTGAAGTTGTGGACACTAATGGGTTTAATAGGCTGTGAACACACCCCTCTGCTTTCTTCTGCTGCTTCTTTGTGGTTTGATGTTGGCATCCTTTCAAGTTGCATGCTGCCTCCTTTTGGCTTTAGTCTTCCACTATTATATTCCTCCCTGTCAAGCACATCTTTAATCCTGGAGTCCAAACATCCTAGGTTCTGAAAGCCAACCATTCTTCATTTTTCCTGCATGAAATCAGTGCCCCACTGTCTCTTTTCTCCTTTTCTTGACACTGATGACAATAACCTGTTGGGTGTTTCACTATGATTAAAAAAAAGTGTGGTATTCAAGCTGGGCTGTTTGAATCTATTCATAATTCCTAGTTTTTGGTTGATTCAGAGACTTTTCTACCCCTCTCCTTTGTTTTGTATTTAATGTAAATGTCTTCCTTTTACTCTTCTATCTCGGCTCTTAATTACAGCAGCTTGTATTTCTTGTCAGGCGTTCAATGCGGCAGCCACACCAGCAGCGTGTCTGCTTTCCTCCTGAGAGAAAAAGGGTCCTTTTACCTCCTTCTCTCGTTGCCTTGCCCCGGTTGTCGTTTTCATGACATTTCCCTTTGTTGCTGGCAGCAGAAACCTCATTTTCACTCGCCGTAGTTTCCTACTAAATTAATTTTTTTGTGTGTTTTATATTTCGGAGTGCGACACGTTTGAGCCTCGAACAGCTCTTATTTTGGAAATCTCAGACCGGAAGGTGTTTTTTTCGCACCGTAGCAGACTTGACGCTGGTCTCGCCAGCCAACATGGCCGTCATGCATGCATTGCATCCCTGATACCGACGCAGTGCACGGCTAATCAGCAGTAGAAACAACCGAGACCGGATTATTTATTCCGCGTCCCCGATTTCAACCCACGCCTAACCGGAATAACCGATAGCGGCAAAGTGTTATATTTTATCCCCGGGGGTTCCCTTTCAAGGCCGGCCGTAATGCTGTCCGAAGGCAACAAAAACGGGTAAGAGTGAGCCAGAGGGCGACTCAAGGCTTTAGGTTGCTGCTTGTACTTTTACACCCCTTCTCCTGAAAGCAATGGGGATACATCAGCCGGTTTAAGGCTGCCGTGTCCTACCGGGAGACCGGCTGTACATTACGAGTGTGGTGAGCCAGCAGCCTGTTTAATATCATGTCATCAGTTCACATTGGCCTGGTTATGAGCGTGTTACATGTTCGTCCATGTGAGGAGAACCGGGGGTGGGACCGTCGGTGAGGGTCTTTTGTTGAGTAAAGGAGCAGGGAAGATTTTTGTCGGGGGGAAGGGGGTCTCCTTTCTATGATGTGTGCCTAAAATAGCTTCACATTGGAGGAGCACATTGATTAATAAATAATGGGCTCAGATTTCATGGTGTGATGACGAGAGGCATGCGGACTGTGATTTCTCTCCTCCTCTGCCTTTCCCTTTTGACCTCATCATTCTCTGGCATGCCAGGTAGCCAACAGATACCACTTTTTATTATTATTTCACAATGTACATTTTCTTATTTAGTGACTCATTTTGTTGTCAATGAAGGCTCGTTAATGTCCAGGCTGTACGATCTTGTTGTCTAGCCCACATAAGTCTATATTTTTATTTTTGGGTTTGTGTGGCTGTAGCCGCTAATGATCTCACTGTTGTCAAGGGAGATCATTAAAGCAGACATCTGTTAGCTGTACAGTCAGTGTGAATGGACCCTTATGGTGTGATATAATTCTCCCAGCTGGCACCAGCTCTCCACACACTCGTCCCCTGAGAGCCGACTACATGTCTGATTTGATCGGTGACAGTGTTTAGGTCCATTTTATGTGTCCATTTTGTTGATTAGGACATTATTTGAGTCATTCTGTTTAGCTACCATGAATGTGAATTGGTGTCTTGGGTCATACCACACGTGCAGTCACTTTTTTCAGGTTTTTTGAGAAGTTTAACTAGAGGTAGTGTATTTATTTCATGGTTTACAGATTGTTCCTCAGGTTCAAACTGAGCTGTACTGTACGTTGGTGTGCTTCCTCATTCCAGCCTAGTCATATGAACACAAAACTGGTTTTAATGAAAAGCTTTGAAGATGTAACTTGAAAAGGAGCAAGCCAAGCATAATGCAGACACCCAGTTAGCCACTCATTCTTTCTTTTGGTGATCATTACATCACCTCGGCTCGGCCTTTTCTGCTCCTGAGGGATTGTATTTCTAGTTGACATCTGTCTCCCTTTATAGCCTGTGCAGGTGCGTCTCTGGCCTTGCCTAACAGTTACACACACACACACACACACACACACACACACACACACACACACACACATTGACATCCACACCTAGGGCAAATGGGGAGAGCCAGCGTGGCGTGGAGGAGGGGAAAATGCTGTCCTCCTGCCTACACTCCTCACTGCCAGTGACTAATCTCCAGAGGAGGAGGTTGATCAGACTTTACTAACACTCTAGGTAGATTTCAGTGGTTAAGACAAACATTACAGGCCCTCCTCTTAGAGAAACTTTGCCAGTGGCCTTTTCAGTTGTTACGAAGAAAGAGAAAATCTGAGGTTTGGTGGTCTGAGCTGGCAGCGTGAGTAATTATTAACAAGTTATATTTTATATTTATTTTTTCCAGTTATCCTTAACAGGGAATGTTTTTTATGATTTAAACCCAAAACAAGCAGCAGAGGTGACTCAGTGCTGGAGCCACAAAGGGTCTTCCAAGGGCCAAATTGACTAATGGCTGCAACAATTGATTGATTAATCAATTGGGCAATTAGTCGATCAATAGAAAACTAATTTTTCAAGTAAAAAAGCCAAAGATGCCCTTGTTTCACCTTCTCGATTTCGTTATTTATCTGCTTATCTTGCATTGTCGTAAAAATAAATAGTTCAGGGTTTTGGACTGATTGACAAAAACGGCATATTTGAAGAAATTGTGATCCTTTTTGCTGTAAGCAGATATTTTATAGACCAAACGTTTACTCCATTAATGGACAAAACAATCAGCAGATTAAGAGCAGAAAACAATGGTCTTCTCATGCGCTACAGCATATATTACTTTTTGAAAAGGACTGTATTGCTGCTTTTAATTATAGGCAAAACATGTCATAGATTGTTAATGGCACCTGAAATTCACCATCACTACCAAACATTTCTTTGTTTGATACTTTTTCAAAACGAGAAGTATTTTTAAACGCATCGTTTACTTCCCTTTTCTGTGGAATGCAGCACAAAGCAGCGTGATGAATCAAACAAACCAGGATGATATGCAGTGTGATTGAGAGAAGGATGCTGGAGGATGTGATTCTCCACCTACAGGGTGCTACTTCGGTGCCTGTGTCATCACACGGAGGCAGCGGAGGAGATTTCTGATAACGTTGGTAGGGGAGGTTGAGGGGGTAGCTAAAAATATAATGACATCTGCTTGGTTTTTGCTCTGTCTTAGATAACAGGGATAACATCAAACAACAAGCTTTTGGCTGTGTGAGGTCTGACTCAAAGGAACTACAAAGGCTTTTATTGGATGAGTTAGTTTTGTTTCTTTGTTGTTCAAATGATGAACCAGTACGGATCAAATTAAGACCACACACACGGAGTCAGCTGTGAGAGTGTGTCTTCAACTATGAGTTAGTTTGTGGACTGTTTGTGACCCTGGGTGTCACTTAGCTGGTGAGTTATTCATAGCAGGCAGGAGTGACCCAGATCACTGGCCTCCAGCACCCTTTCTCTGACTCTTCCCACTGTTTTCTTCTGTCTTGTCCTTCACATCATCTCGTCTCCTCTAAGACCAAACCTCGTATCGGACAGTCTGTAGAGCTCAGCTTTAAACCTCTCAAGTCCAGGAGATTTTGGTTCAAATTTGTCAGCTTCCTCTGCATTAATTTCTGTCTGTGTTCAGCATCTTTCAGTCTGTCCTTACATCACATGCATGGCTCCTTTTTCGCCACACAAACTTGGCTATCAGTCAGATTTTTCATTTTATTTTAAGTAACAAAGTATAAAGCTGCCAGGAAACAAAAATACAAACAAAAGACACAGGTACAAGTACCTTTATTTATTTATTTATTTTTACCATTTATACACACAAAAACAGCAGAAAAATAATAAATAATAAAACTACAAAACAGTCTATTTGCATGTAAATTCAAAATAGTAGTAGTTTTCATTGTAGAAAGAAAATTCACAATTTAAAAAATGGTCTAGAAATATAAATGGCACACTGTGAAAGTTCCTATGATTGCTCTTTTAATTAGCTTTCTCAGCTTGTCTACATATATATAAATAAAGTTATTACTGTAAATAAAACATGTGTATTTTCAATAAATAGATGGACTCCAGAGGGTTAAGGCAGTCTTTTGTGTCTTTGTCTGGATTGTCTTCAATTAGTGGCTGCGACTGATTAATCTGCTTATTGTTTTACTTGATTATTGTTTTATCAGTAAGATACCACATAATCGCAGAAAATGCCTATTACAGTATCCCAAAGCTTCAGGTGATGTTTGGCCATAATTTCAAATTCTAAACCTATTCAATTAATTCTCACAAGAAAAAGAAAAGCATTCAAACCTCACAATTGATAAGCTGGAGCTGGAACCAGATAATTTGTTTTAAATTGAAGAATTTGTCATGGGAAATAGTTTTTCTGTCATTTCAGCACTGCTTTGTGATTGTTTCTGACACATTAATCTCTCCATGAAGAATTGACTCATTAGGCCAGAGCTTGACCCATACTTACTACTCGTTATCATGCTATATATTCTATTTATTGATCCATAAGCCATAATTTAAGGTAACTATTTTAGGTTGTGCATGAAAACTAATTTTTGAGAAGCATGATCAATAGCTTGGATAAATAAAAATAAAATAAATAGAATAAATAAAAATGTATTTTTATTGAAATTTTTCAGCTCCACATGTAAACATCAAAGTATACATATAGATGCATGTATTACATCCTATGGGTGAAGCGGTTGAAAAAATCATACAACTTAAAAGAGAACAACAAAAAGAAAGAAAGTACAACAGTCATGGCTACATGAGTCCATTATTACATTACACTGTATACAGATATAAGAGGAAAGAATATGAATAAGATACATTCCAAGTATTCCCAACTGTCCCATCACGTCCACTTCTCCCATTAAGTCAAACAGACATTTTCTTTCATTCTAAGTCTTTGTGTCATTCTCTCCATGTTCTGGACTTCTCTAATGATTTCTAACCTTCATTCACAGCTGGTGGCTCCACCTTATACCATCTTCTTGTTATTGTTTTTTTTACATGTGACCAGTAGTATTTTTATTAAATATCTG
Source organism: Centropristis striata (assembly GCF_030273125.1). Classification (NCBI taxonomy): domain Eukaryota; kingdom Metazoa; phylum Chordata; class Actinopteri; order Perciformes; family Serranidae; genus Centropristis; species Centropristis striata. Next base: position 5,237,309 of record NC_081533.1, on the reverse strand, counting down.
TCTTTGACCAGGACATAATGATTCAAATTCCCAAGGTACATAACACTACATTCTTTAGGTATATTGCATAACCCAGGATATCTTTAATTATGTTGTGTACATAATTCAGTTTCTGACATCCCCAGAAAATATGTGTATGATTCGCTTCCCTTTCTCCACATGTACGCCAGCAAGCATGCTGGGAGCCTGTTTGTTTACCTTTTAATTTGGGAATGATGAAGAAACGGGTCAGATTTTTCCACCCAAATTCCCGCCATATTCTCGAGTTAAGGATAAATAAAAATTTCAGCCAAATGCTGAAAACTAAAGACAATCTGAAAAACAAGTCATGACACAAGTGTTGCTTTCAATCCATCCTCCTGTCAGAACAACAGTCACTCCCCCTCACAGGGCGCTGCCAGGCTTTAACATCATAGTGATTGACTGTATGATTGTGGTCATTATCGATGACTTCTAAAAATAACAGACTTGGATATGTTTAAATTATGCATCACCTAAGCTGAAGGAAACCATCGCTTGACTGCTAAGAGACAGATCGTTTTATTCTGCGATTCATAATTTAAAATATAAATGCAATATAATATAACTTAATAATCCTGATGTGTCGTCAGAGATGGATTTAGCAAAAAAGTAACACCAGGGCAGGCGAAGATAACAAGCTTATCAGCAGGTGACAATTACTAAGATTAGACTAACTGACCACTATTGACCCTGAGCTCTCAGACACTCTTTACAGTCAAAGCCTATTTTCTCCCCCTGACCGTCTCCTCCTCCTCCTGCAGGGAGGTGTCGGAGCCCAGCGCCGCCGCCGTCACAGAGGTGGAACCAGACTCGGAGGGCTCCATGGCTCAGCAGCCGCCCTCTGGGGCTGAGCCAGAGAACAGCGAGGGCCGCCTGGAGGAGGTAAGGTCACTGAGAGGGTGGGGGCGCCCGGGTCTTTTGCTCTGTCTCCCACTAACCTGCATCCTCATTCATATAAAAGCATGTGTAGTTGGCAGCACGAGTTAAGAAGGTCACTTAAAACCAACACAACCCCAATGTTTTTACAACCAGTAATTATTTTCAGTCCTGTGTAGATTTTATCTTTTGGAATTTGACAGTGTACACAGTTTCTGCATCCTTTTGAACCTCTTTAATTTCTCATCAGACTACTCAATTACAGGTTTCCACAAATGGACAGGGGTTGAGTTGGAGTTGGGTCCTGGGGTAGATAGAAATGAACTAATCCCTTCCACCTGCGATTAATGCAACTAATTCATAACTGAGATGATCTCTCACACACTTGCTTTGTCTGTCTGTTACCTGCAGAGGGACGTTAAGATTTGATGCTGCTGGAATGCAAGTAGTGACTGTAATAGTGTGTAAAATCAGACATCCATGCTGCAGAAAGTGCATGCCTCTCACTGTTCGTGTTTCTGTTACGGAGCGAGGAAGTGGGAAAGAAAAACATTACATTTTGCGGCCCACAAAGCTGATTATCAATCGCTGTTTAGCGTCTGCAGGCTTCGTTTTCATGATGTACCTGGCTGTGTTGGCCACTACTCGGCTCTTATCGATAGCAGAGGTTGTTGGTTTGAGGAAGTTTCACTTTAGTCTCTTGCCTCTGCCTTTTTCCTTCTGACAATACCAGTCAAAGTAATGTAAATTCTCACAGTGCCACTTGTAACTTTACATCAGACATATTCTCAATTTTTCAAGCTACAATGATCATTTACACACTTGTTGTATTTTGGCAGGGGAAGTCTGTAGTGCAGCTATTAAAAATTGTGTAGCATTACATTTGTGGCAGCTGATGGTGGGATATAAACAATCACAAAGATGGTGCATGTGAACTCCACCGGCCAATAGTGTGGACAGAGACACGGCTAATAGTTTTCCAACCAGTACAGATGTTTTGTTTAACAGTAACCTGCCAAAGGTTACACCACACGCTGTTTACAAACGCCACAACCCCCCTCCTTTCTTAGCGCTTCGCCTGAGGTCTCTATCTAATAGCCGCAACACAAGACTGTAGAGGGTTCAGTCCTTCTCAGAACCGTTGCATCCCTAGTAGGCATGTGCCCCAGTGTCAGCTATTTATTGTCTTCGCACTATATTCAGTATCAGGCACTTAATCAGATCGCCTTAGTCAGCTCAAGTTCTTGCATGGGGTGTTTTGGCGTCTTAAGAGTTATTTTATAGGAGCAGAGTATTGCATTTTCCCATCTTTAAATTAAAAAATAAATGCAGTATTACATGCATTTACTGTGTACCGTAAAGTAACCATAAAGAATTGTTGCTGTCAGATGTGGACTTCAGGCTTCACTACTTCAACGGCTGTTGAACCAGTTGCCCACGACAATACATTACATTACATTTCAGGAATCAGGCTCTGGAGTTTCTAATTTAGATTTACTGGTGAACTGCTATACAATTGAAGTTTTTATCAGCATGTGTCTCCTTCTTTTTACTGTTTGTGTGTGTTGGGTTTGTTTCCCCTTGGGTTTGCATGAGTAATGGACCCTGACAGTGTGTGTAGAGATGCATCAGGGCTTGTTTCTGCTGTTTCTTTCACCCTGTTTTCATTCTCTCTACTCTCTCGCCTGCTCCTTTCACACTGCCTCTCTCTCTCTCTCTCTCTCTCTCTCTCTTTTATTCACCCTCTCTTTCACTGTCTCTCTTTCCCTCCTTGTCCCCTTACTTTCCATCTTTTGCCTTTGTATCCCATCATGAACGCTTCTCTCTCACTATATATATTTATGGTGTGATTGCTGTTTAAAACCCCATTGATTGCTTTGTTATGAAGGTGCCCATGCCTCTTCCATTGCCCCTAATGGTACCTGCTGCGTACTACTACTACCACCACCACCACCAACACCAACACCTCCTCCACTCCTCCTACTCCTACAACTCCTGTCCCGCTATGCCCAAGTGCGTCGCTGGTACCTGAATTAGGCCCAGAGTCTGCAACCCCATGGCACTGAGTAAAGCCTGAGCCTGCAAGGCCTCCCCTGTAGCCCTCCAGTGACGTGCTGAGCCAGCAGGAACTGGAGCTCGCATCAGAACACCACCGACAGCAGTGGCAGCCATGGTAACTGCAGTAGGACACAGTTGCCATGGTAACCCAGCCTCAGGGGTTGGGAGCCTGCTCGCTGATCTGAACCGGACTGGACTGTACTGCAATGTGTGGTGGTGATGAATGATGGTGTCGAAGGGAAGGGGAGGGCGTCTAACGCTCTGAACCGCCTCTCCCCGCCCTTTCCCATCTGCCATTTTGAGGACAAGCATGTCGTCAAAGTGTCGCCCTCCAACATCCATGCCTCCGTCCTCCAAAAAAGCCAGATGCAGCTCAGAGAAAAGACAAAACTCTCCAGCTCTACAGTTTTGTTTTTACTTCCACCTCCAATCCCACACTGCCCCCTGCTTGCAGGGTGGAGGAATGACTTTGGACTGAATACCTCTGCAGTAACCCATCCAGTGATCAGGGCACGTTTATACCATCACTGACATAATCTGCTTGGAAGTGATGGTTATGGGACTTTTTTATGGAGAACTTTGTGGACAAGACCTGCCCGGGACATGATGACATGGACCTCACACTTCACGAAAGATCTTGGACACTTTCCCTGGTTGAGGTTATCAGGCTGGCAAGCTGGTCAGCTTTTTAAAAAAGACTTCCATTACTCAGCAGTGCACACAACATTCTGTCATCATGCTCCATGTTGCCATGCTCCCCTGAACTCTGCACCAGTTACACCGTAACAGAGACTTTCAAAGGATCTGGTGCCAAGGACAAGAAATCTGACACACATTATGCACCAAGAATTTTTTTGTGGGTGACACTGATCATCCACACTGAGAGCTGGATATACTCAACCAATCATCCCTTGGTCTGCAGCCACGCTCACCGTGAACCGAAGTGACCCAGTGGATGTTTCACCAGAAAGTCACAACATCCTGCCTCTGCTTTGCACCTGACAGACGGACGACTGCACTGGTGGCTGCTGTTTTCTTTTTACATACCTGCATCTCGCACTGAGAGGCATTCATGCCCGCAAATATACCCAAGATGATCGTCACCATCGATGCTCGTTTTGTGACGAGTCCTCTGGATTATAATTGAACAAAGGTACTCTTCTGGATTACTTTTTTGTCCACTTTTTATGGCATTGAAGATACTTTTGCCTGGGTTGTCACTTCACAAAACTAACTTAGGAACTGTGCAGCCAACCTTTTTTGTATTTGGAAACCTCAAGAACTCTGAAAAAAAATTGAAAAGGACAGTAAAAACAGTTGTCAGGACAACCTGTTTTCTTTTTGCCGTGTCGGATACCTCCCAACTGCCACAAAGACTTTCAGGACTATATAATGGAGAATATGGACAGCTAAAGACAATAAATTCAACCATCACAATTTTGTTTTTTTACCTGCCAGTTGTACCTCATAGATCACGGACTCTGACAAAGTATTCGTCAACCCCCCCCCCCCCCCCCCCCCAATTTTTAAAAACTCTTTGCTCCCCGAAAGACTGAAACTAGACTCTTTGACCAGCAGTCAATCAAGAAAAGTCCTCCCCAGCCCCATTCAAGAAAAAAGTCCAATCCAGTGATCAGTTCCTGCCTGGTGGCTAATCAAATCGAGCCCTGCCCTCACTCCTCTGCCTTCTCTGATTGGATCCTTGTTGCCTAGATACAGTACACACTGTCGTGCGGTTGGGCCATAGTCGAGCCAGTAAGGAATCAGGTGTCAAATGGTACCAGGAAATGACTTGTGATTATACCTCTATTTAAAATGTATACAAATTTAAAGGAGTAACTGTAAAAAAAATCAACAACTTTCCTCCACCTTTGTTTGTAAATAAGAGAATTAATTTTTCTCCTCTTTATAATTAAGTGCAAATTCTTTTAAGTGTACTGCAGTTTTAATTTGATATTTTGACACCAGGATAAGTGTTTTTTATCATACATTTGACATACATTGCTTTTATATGTTGTAGATCTCCAAGGTGAGTTAAAACTGCAGTACTAAAAGTCCTGCTGACTGATCTTTGAGTCTCCACCACTCCGTTCTCCACCTCTGCTGCACAGAACCCCCGCTGCTGCAGCTCAATGTATTTTAGCCATCTAAAGAAAATCAATATCAGTTTAAGTGTTCACTATATTTAGATTATTTTCATTGCTTTACCTTGCCGTCAGACAGTAAACTGAAGCCGTTATCTACGCTCTTATCAAAGCCACCAGACTCCTTTTGGTTACTTTACCTCACAGAATACAAGAGTTGCTCGTCTTATAGTTTGTGTTTCTGGTGTATTCAAGCAATATCACAAACAGACAGCTGCAGCTGCAGACTGAACTATCCCTTTAACACAATTATATACATAAGAAGTCAGAAATACACTTTTAAAATCATCTCTCTGGACTGGATTTCACTCATGGATGGACCAACAAATTCTCCAAAATAAAGTAGCAATTAGTAAAATAATTTGGTCTGGGAAAAACATAGACATGGGAACTCTGGAAGGGTTTAAAATCACTTTCTAAAATTCTCTAGATAAAATAAATGCAATCCCAAATGGGACACGCGTCTTGTAAAGTGACAGGATCCACTCACACACACACTGATACACTCTCTATTCTCAGAGTCCTCTGATGGACGTAATCTTGTAATAACTTACCGCACTGAGATACGACCCAGTTTTAAGTTTCACACAGGCCTCACGCTGGCCTACTCCTCCTAATGCACATCATGTACTTGCTTTGTCCTTAGAGTCTAACTCACACACACACACACACACACACACACACACACACACACACACACACGAGGGGGGGGGGGTAGCGTAGCGTAATGATTTATCTCAGTGTCTCTGAGCAGAGGTGGAAGGCGGAAATGTGTCTGGAGTCTCTCTGCATCGACCAATATCCCTCTCCATAATGTGGTACAATTGGAGCCTCCAGGCCTCTGTTACTTTAACCACCCGCCCCAACCCCTCCTCCACTTTTCCTGTTTCACCTCCTCTCTGTTGTTGCCTGTTTGGGATTTGACTCTTGGTTCTCATCTCGCCCCGCACCCCTGGGGTTTCTGTATGTTCTCTCTCTGTCTCTGTCTCTTTCCAGAGCACCACTCCTAAGGCTTTCGCTGCTCGCAAGATATCCTTGACCAGTGAGTATACCACTTCCATATTTCATCCTGCAACAAGAAAATAAAATAGAAAAATGCCTTATTCTTAGCATTGAAACGGCATATGGGGCCGTTTTCCCACCGGTGTTACTGATTTAAACTTGATGTTTTAGTTTGTTGTTTAGTTGTCGATGTATCTGTAGGGAGCGTACTTTGATCCTTAACGTTAGAATATAAATCGTTTGATCTCAGGTTGTAGCGCTTTGACAGCAGATCCATTGCCATAATTTTGTTGGTCAACTCCCATTACTCTTGTAATGTAATAAGTGAAATCTGAGTCCTGCAACTCTGCTGCTGAGGCTGTACAGACCACACACTTTCAGTTTATAATTGTAGCATACAGCGTCCGATTAAGTATTGATAACACGCTTTAAGTACTTAGTACTTTAAGCAAAACAACGGTGGGGGCAGCGGGTAGGTAATGTAATCTGTGTATGGCTGAACACTGCGTAACACCAGTAACTGACTTAATGACTTCTGCGGAAAGCCGAGCTGCACATTAATGATTTCGGCTTTAAACAAACCGTAACTGTCAAAGAACAAGTCAACACCTATTTATTAATGTGCTTTTTGGGCCATGAAGTGTAAAATAAATAAATAAATAAGCTACAGTTTTTCCTGCTATTCCAATCGTTGAGGAGCCTGATGTTTAACCCTCTGAACCCCAACAAGTCATTTCAGGCTGCGCTTTTTTACATTTTACTCACTGTTACCTTGTATTTCACTGCAATATATATATATATATATATATATATATATATATATATATGTCCTGCAGCTCTATGTAATCAGCACAACCATGGCTAGAAGTGGGAACAACTCAAACAAGTTATTTGTGCAGATTAACACCATTATGATATAAATCATAAAAAAGAGGTGAATTTCTCTGATAAATTATTTCTAAATTAACTTTTCCAAGTGTCATGAATATTGAAATAAAAAGAAATTGTCTCCACATGCTATACATATTGAACTATTTTTTTTTTATTTTTTTTTTACAACCTCTCCTGTCCTCTCCTCTCAGCTCTGTGGGAACAGATTCTGGGTGTATATTTCTCATCTCAACAGAATCAATCATGTCTTCAGTGTCTCTGAGGAGCAGAATTTAATGTTTTTAACAGGATCTAGTTATTACAAACGCTTTATTTTTGGCAACTTTTTAAATGAGACATGTAGAATGAACTGATTTCAACAGAAATATCACAATTTTAAGCTTCATTTTGGTTTTCTGAATGGAAACTTTCGTAACGTGTGATCCATTCCAACAATAATGCCTGTTTTTACATTTTCTTTCTACAATAAACGTAATAAACAAAGTGATTTTGACAGAAATATCACAAATTTCCGTAACTTATGATGCGTTCAAGGACTGTCACAGTTCAATTGGGGGTTCAGAGGGTTAATCAAGTGCCCACTATTTATCTACTGCGTGTTTCCTATTATTTTTCACTCCACACTGTACTGTCCCTTTTAAGCTGTGTGTGGCAGTAAATTAATGTGCACAGAACATTGCTCTTGATGTGCTTGATTGCTCAGATGTAAAAACATGCTGAATGTTGTTTTAAATAAACCAATATTGGGCAACGGCCACTAAAACTATTAAATCACGCACCTCCATTTCTAACCTTTTGTTAACTGAAATTAGTTAATGCCACTGCCTTGGCAAAACTATGTGAGTTAAAGCATCTAAGCAATTATTTCTGCTTTTAGGCTATGAGCCTGCAGTAACTTGTCAGTGCAGCAGAGACAAACCATCCATCTGCTGGTGCATTTTCTCTTTCCTCACTGATTAATAAACATTTTCTGACTCCTCTATAGGCAGCAAGACGTCTCCAGCCACCACAGATGGAGGAGCAGGTGAGTCCGAGACGGGAACTGCAGCAGGGAGGAAGAGGCGGTGGGGCTCCAGCACAGCCGTCACTGCGAAGAAACCATCCATCATCATCACCACTGACTCACTGAAGGTACTGCCACGCAACAGGTGTCCATGCAGGCCTGGGGGAAATAGATTTGATGATGTCACAATTTTATGTGACATGTTTTGATCATTTCCATAAACACAGAGCAGACCCAAGCTAAAAGATCCTGTTATTTTTCAGGGTAAAAGCCTTTATTTCATACTTGGCTCTGACTTATCTTAAGGTATTTGGTAGTTCTGTTAAGTAAATGTGTTTCAACCCACAAAGATGAGCTTTAATAAAAAAATAAGCTTTAATAAAAAAATAAGCTTTCTTAAAGTACAAGATTTCCTTTTGGCTCCAATTTAATGTTTTGAAAATCAACTGTGATGTTTCAAAACACTATGAGTGAGCTGGGAGATTTTGGGGATTTTTATTAAAAACAACGAATCGCTCATTATTTACATAAGATAAACACTTGCAATCTTGACTGATATCCATCTTTTCTTGCTGTGTATCAGGTGTAATTAAAACATTTCTCTCTCTCTCTCGTCTTTTCCTCCGTTCTCCCGTTTGTGTTTCTGTCCTCCAGTCGTTGATCCCAGACATCAAAGTGAACCAGGAGGCGGTGGTGGAGCTGCACCCAGAGGAGCTGCAGATGTCCGGGGACGAGGAGAGCCCAGACAACAGCCGGGGGGACCAGGACAAAGGCCTCAAGATCCGACGCACCGTCACACAGGTCAGTGTCATTGCTGCTGGAAGAAAACATTGTTCAGCTGAAAGGAAACTCCAGGTTTCTGTTTGTACTAAGGGTGGAACCACATAGTTCAGGATAAAAGGCAAAAAATGCATAAGGACACTGCAAACACTGAACAAACACTTTCCAAACAGCTGCAGTAGATGATACAACTGAAATAAGCATTTCTATGAAATTGAAAATACCAATTACACTCCCAGACTGGAACAAGCTGCCCAAAGAGATAAGCAAAGCCAGCTCGCTAGATATTTTCAAAATAAAGCTTAAACATGTCTTTACTCCTGCACTTGAATAGCTTTGCTGCTGCACTTTTTAATACTGATTTTATGATAATTTTATGCAGTTATGTGATAATGCTTAAAACAGTTTAACTTGCAACTGGTGGCTTTGGCTGTTTGGTTCTGAGCCAGTTTTAAACTGGGCTCTACCAAATGGAGCAACCTGTGGGTCTAAACTGTGTGAAGACTTTCCTGGGTGAATTATTGTGGAATTATTTTTGATCAGAAAAGACCAGAATTTGTGTTTGATGGGACAGTAAAACTCTTTAGTGGCAAAAAAAGGTTTGCACATCGAACAGATCCAACACACATAATTGTAAAGTACTTATTAAGTTGCTCTGCTGCACTTTTTATTATCTACATATTTTTTATTTCCAAATGAATCCTTTTTTAAATGTTATTTTTTACGTCTGTCTAATGTGAAGCATTTGGTGCCTGTAACTTCTTCGTTGTAAAGCTTAGACTTAGACTTTATTGTCATTCAGTTATACATACAAATATGCACATTGAACGAAATTCCGATGCAGTTGGCTCACAGTGATTGTTCTCTGGAATGTAAGATAAATAAAGTATAAATATAACACTGTAAAAATATAATATTTATATTGCACAGAAGTGTAGCAGCAGAAAGTGTTTTTATGCACAGACCAAAAAATAGCATTTCTTGTATGAAACGTGCTATACAAATAATGTTATAAATACACAATCCATTACAGCCCTAGTTCGTACATCTAGCATGCAACATCCTTTTATGATTAACGTCTAATTAAAACATTGTTTACACCTGTTGTTCCTCCTCAGGTCGTCCCAGGTGACAGCCAGGAAAATGGACAGACAAACGAAGAGGAAGAGGTGGAGAAAACAGAAAAAGAAAAACAACGCCGGACTTCCAGAGACAAAAGGAAGAACAGCGTGTCCGAGGATGCCATGGAAACACAGACATTTGTCAAGCACGAAGGAGAGGAAAATAAAGGTGAACCGCCTGGCTGTGAAGCTTGTGGGTTCTTTAATTGCAGCAGATTGTTGGGTACAAGTGTCTCTGCTGCCGTAACTCTTCCATCATCCCCCTGGCAGGACTTCAACTTCCTCTCTGTCCTTGATTACAGACATCCCACTCACACTTCTCCCCTCTTCGTCCTCTTTTGTTTCCTCAGTCACCCCCAGTGACAGTCTGGTGCGCCGCTCCATCAGCCAGCAGAAGTCTGGCGTGTCCGTCACCATCGACGACCCCGTCCGCACAACCAGGCAGCCCTCGCCGCCTCGAGGGAAAATCTCCAACATCATCCATGTGACCAACCTGGTGGGTTTCTAACTCGCCGCATTATATTACAAAAGCATATACAGGTACATCTCAAAAAATTAGAATATCATGAAAACGTTCAATATTTTTAGTCAATCATTTCAGAAAGTAAAACTCATACATTATATAGATTTATTAAGCGTAGAGTGAAATATTTCAAGCCTGTTTTTCTTGTAATTTTGATAATTCTGGCTAGAGATAATGAAAACACAAAACTCAGTGTCTCAGTATAAAATGAGAATATTACTAACTGCACAGAGTGTCCGGTGCTTGTTGTAAACAAACAGAGATCGCTAAGTGAACACCTCCTGCAGCAGCAGCACATACACACTGTACTGCTACAGAGCTAACTGTTAGCCTGTTAGCACATACACACTGTACTGCTACAGAGCTAACTGTTAGCCTGTTAGCACATACACACTGTACTGCTACAGAGCTAACTGTTAGCACTGTGCTACTGTGCACCTCGTTCCGCGTCACCAGACTGTACTATGAAAGAACAGAAAATCATTTTGCCTTTGCGGGATCACTATGAACGCCATAGACTGCTCAGGACGGCTAATACTCAAATTAGAGGTGTTTCGGCGAGTGAGACCCGCCTCATTCCGGGTATTGGACTGTAATGGAAACACCCCTAATGACCATGGTGTTACTGTGCTTGGCTGCCAAAACTACACGGCTGACCTGAACCCCATAGGAGTCTATGGGCTGTTGTCAAGAGGAAGGTGAGAGACACCAGATGACCTGAAGTGTGGTCTAAGGCCCCGTTCACACGAGGACGGTCTGAACAGAAGACGCAAAAGTGGCGTCGCGTCTTCACTTTTTATTCCTCGTTTAGACGAGCATTTTCGGGAGGAAATCTGCGTGCATACGGTGACGCAAAAGTGTGTGAAATTCGATTGTATGCAGCCAGGCGGCATCACTTAAAGCCATAAGAGCATCTTTGGGCATGCAGAAGTTTTCACGCCACACATTTTCATCAGCTACTCCTTCCACAAAGTTCTCCTCCAACCACTAGATCTCCCAGGTCTCGTTCACAGCCGTCTGGCTCGCCTCCGAAGAATTGCTGCATCCAAAATGTGATAGAGGTAATTCCAGATCCTTCTCTGTTCACTAATACTATCTGTACAGATCCTGTACATTTGGTGGAAAGACTCCTGTAAGTTTATTAGAGCTGCCAGAGCAGCTTGAAGGTCCGACACATGGAAATAATCCCACGTTTGTTTATTTTCCTGTACTGGAGCATGTATGTGACGTAAACACATACGTGACGTGAGCAGATCAGATCAGAGTTTTGCGTCTTGGCAGTGTAGACGGACACGATACAGCGGAGCGTATTCGTTTTTACCCGCGAGCGTCCTCGTGTGAACGGGGCCTAAGTCTAGTACCCTCAGGTTGAATGCACTTATTGTAAGTCGCTTTGGACAAAAGCGTCTGCTAAATGACATGTAATGTAATTTAATGTAGGCTGATCTCCTCCATGCCACCAAGTATTAATGCAGTAATTCATCAAGTATTGATGTATAGAAATGAACATACTTTTGAAGATATTTTTTTTCATTGATCTTATGCAATATTCAAATTTTCTGACACTGAGTTTTGTGTTTTCATTATCTGTAAGCCATGATCATCAAAATTACAAGAAATACAGGCTTGAAATATTTCACTCTATGCAATGAATGATGAGTTTCACTTTCTGAAATAATTGACAAAAAATATTGAACTTTTTCACAATATTCTAATCTTTGGAGATGTTCCCGTAGGTGTAAAAGTGTTGTTTCTTTTGGTCAAGTTGGGGATTTAAACTTCCCCCCCAAGGGCTGAAATTCTGTGGAGGGAAATGATTGTAAAGCAAAACCCAGCATTTCCAAATCTACCCTACAAGTTTTTCATGAATGAGGCATATTGTGTTGAAGCCAGTGGTAACCACACCAGCATCATTCCCATAATTAGAGCCAGGAACACTTACCCAGGTATTATGGCTGCAGTCAAGTATCACCTTAAGGTTCGGGCACCCTGCATGACTAAACAGACTATGACAAGACGAGACATTACACATTTAATGACTAGCATCTGCAGATTTTTTTAAACCTGCGTCATAGCAGCAAGACATAATGTTAAACTTGGATCAAAGACTAACCCATACGTAATGCCACCCTGCTCCACTAATCTCAGAGAAACTACAGTAAGAATTCAAACAAACAAGACGAAAGGTTTAAGGTTTCTCAAAACGATGTATTAGATGGATTTAAAATGTATAAATCTACTTTTCTTTGATCTTTACTGCTAGTGATGTGAAAACATGTAAAGTTTGATCTGAGGTAAAGACCATGTTGTTCCCTAAACTAAAAGGACTTATTCTGTGACCTGTGACCATCTAAAGACGTCTCTCTGTTTGATATTCTGAAGCCGAGGCCGCCAGGAATTCACTCATTAGTTTCAGGAGTTTCATGTCCTCAACACTGAATTATGAGCTGCATAGTGTAAAGTCAGGGGGTCCACAAAGTCATCAGGGTTCACCTTCATCACCAGTCAGGTTTCAGACGTAGCTGAGTTTAGAGGTAATTTTCTGCTCAGGTTTTTAGAGTTGCAACAGATGAAATGGTTCTGAGTAGGAAAGCCCTTAGTTGATGTAAAATCCTCCGTAAATTGTTTTAATGGTGGAATAAGTCAGACGATGAGGAGGAGCGACTGGTGTAACAGCTGATTAATGTTAGATAGTTGTGTTGTCCTGTTTGATGTACCTTTTTTGTTGTTTGTTGATTCACATTGGCGATATTTGGCCCTCAGCTTCTTCAGTGTTGTGTTGCAAAGTGTTCAATGACAAATGAGAATAAGAGACTTGTTCCTGCACATAAATATCGAGCATAACAGGTTGAAGTCTACAAAATAATACTACGTTAATAAGTTTTATGTAATTTGACAATATGATAATAAACAATGCAGTAGCAGTTTCACTGATTGGCCACATGAAATGCATAATTCTGCAGCAAAATCTTGTTTACTCTAGACTTCAGAGTAGCTACGTCTCTGTGGTGCAACCAAACTTCCTCCCAGCTTTATTATCAAACTAATATCAGTGTATCATTTAGTCCGAGCTTTGCAACCTAACTCAGGAGAGAACGTATACAGTCATGGAAAAAATGATTAGACCACCCTCGTTTTCTTCAATTTCTTGTTCATTTTAATGGCTGGTACAACTAAAGGTACATTTATTTTAGGGACAAATATAATGATAACAACAGAAGTAGCTCATACGACTTTAATTTAAGAGATGATATCTAGACATTTCCAATGGTTTTCTTGATGATGATTTTGGTTATTATCAAGAAAACCATGGAAAATGTCTAGATATCATCTCTTAAATTAAAGTTGTATGAGCTACTTCTGTTGTTATCATTATATTTGTCCAAACAAATGTACCTTTAGTTGTACCAGGCATTAAAATGAACGAGAAACTGAAGAAAATAATAATTCTTTAAAATCTTTATCCTTAAAGCTACACTATTAAAGGTTGAGCATGTCTGATCTTTAACTTTGGCTGTTGGCAGTTTTTATTCACATGTTGTCACTTCATCAGGACAAGTTAAATATGGGCCTTTAAACTCCAAGCACATTTGAAATAATCACACCGTCGGTTATCTTGATTCAGAACAGGAACACCTCTGTTCTTCTCTTCTTCTGATGATCTTTTCTTAAGTTGACCTAGATTGATGGAGCCATGCTCCTTGTGTCTCCCATAGGTGCGACCCTTCACCCTGGGCCAACTCAAAGAGCTGCTGAACAGGACGGGCAGTGTGCTGGAAGATGGCTTCTGGATCGACAAGATCAAGTCTCACTGCTACGTCACCGTGAGTACCAACACATCTACATTTTTATGTATATTGTGTTCAGGGCGCAAAACTTTGTGGCCACTAAGTTTGTTTGTTAGCTGGAGGTGTGAACCAGCTGCCATAACTGGCCCCTTTTAACTATTTTTAACAGTTAGTGTTATGGTGTTGTGTTATAAAACATACTTGTGATAGAATCGTCAGTTACTCTGTGATTCCCACCGCTAATGGAAAAAAAGAGCGAGCACAAAACCCAAAGTAAATTTAACTCAAATGTGCCCCAGCAGCAGAAGTGTCGAGAAGTAACTGACAAAGTCGATGTGAGAAACCTTGAAAATATTTCTGTGACAGCAAGAAAGTTGATATCCAAAGATCCAAAGTTTCTAGTGCAAACGTTCACGTTCTAATCAAAACTTGCAGGAGAACTGGCAAGATATCATTCCTCCTGGTTCGGTGTTCAGGTCCAGGGTTTGTAGAGATTTTAAAGACAGACTGAAGGTTAAATCTGGACTTTCTAACAATTTGCCTCTTGCTCGTAATGTCCAGTCGGTTTTCCTTGCAATGCATCTTAGCATTAGGCCTGTCACCATAATTACTATATCGACTTATTGTTGGACGTATAAAAATGGACGCGGTAGTTTTTTCTGGGCTCGATATATCATCGATTACATACTTTTTTGTGTTGTGTTTAAAGTATTGTGCAAATGTTTGACAGGCAGAACGAATTGCTGGAAAAAAAATAATTTCCCAAGCAGCAATTCCAGCTATTTATGTCATTTGTAATATAAAATAATATAATTGAAAATATTTATTTCAGGCTCTGTTAATCAAAAAAGATTGCACTGAGAGTCTATTTTATTTGATTTGATTGTAGTTTAATTATTTGTTTTATTTATCTAGGATATTTTAATATTTATTTTCCACAATTCAATTCCAATATTTAATATTCTTGAGATCTAAAAAATAATTGCTGTTGAAAAGGATGTACTTGAATTATATTATGCTCTAATTTCATTATATCAGCGGCACAAAATGGTCCTAAAACGACATCAACGATATTATCGTGATAGTTTCTGCTAAAATCTATCATCTTAAAGCATCTGTCATGGTGTCAGGCCAACCTATCACCTCTGTGCTCTCATACACTTCGCTCCAGCTGTTACTGCAGCAGTCTCATTTTGCAGTTTGTGTTGACTGAGATGTCATTCCACCTTTATAAGCTTTATTCCTCCTCTCCTTTTTCTCATAGTACGCTACGACAGAAGAGGCGGTCGCCACCAGAGCGGCCCTCCACGGCGTCAAATGGCCTCCCAGCAACCCTAAGGTCCTCAACGTCGACTTCTGTGACCAGGAGGAGGTAATGAGCGCCTGAAATTCCAATTTTCTTCATTTTTCACTGTTTCATACTGAGGAGTAATTTATCTATTTGTCTCAGTTACAGTTGTAACACGATAATTGTACTATCTAGGTTAATTCAAACCACCCTAACAAGATAACGAGATTAATATACACTTTGTCAAATTGTGAGCAACTAGTGCTGTCCACAGTAAAATGCATCAGGAATTAAATATTATATAACGGCTTTATTTTTGGAGCCATTTCAGATGAGCAATCACATACTAAGTCCTAAATGATGTCAGGGATTTTTTTTGTTTAAAACTGCAGGCAACATCAAGTCATTCACTGTGTTTGCTTTGTGTAAAAACAGGGGAAGTAGCTCCAGGAATATTAGAACAGTTCAGTAGTTTTGCATCATATTTAACCCTCTGGAGTCCATCTATTTATTGAAAATAAGCGTTTTAATTTACAGTAATAACTTTATTTATATATATATGTAGACAAGCTGAGAAAGCCAGTTGAAAGTCAATCATAGGAGCTTTCACAGTGTGACATTTATGTTTCTAGACCATTTTTAAAATGTGAATTTTCTTTCTACAATGAAAACTATTACTATTTTTAATTTACATGCGATTAGACTGCTTTGTAGTTTTATTATTTATTATTTTTTCTGCTGTTTTTGTGTGTATAAATGGTAAAAAAGACACCTGTGTCTTTTGTTTGTATTTTGGGTTCCTGGCAACTTTATACTTTAATTAAAATAAAATGAAAAATCTGGCTGATAGCCAAGTTTGTGTGGAGAAAAAGGAGCCATGCATGTGATGTAAGGACAGACTGAAAGATGCTGAACAGAGACAGAAATTAATGCAGAGGAAGTTGATAAATTTGAACCAAAGTCTCCTGGACTTCAGAGGTTTAATGCATGTTCTATTGCATATGATGATGTCTTGTTTTAGGTTAATTTATTAAAATTTCTGATGGTTTGAGGACCTTTTTTTTGTTCATTTAATGCTCAAATTTCATCATCCTGGCTTTTTTCTTTCCCGTGTTTTTATGTCTTTTTTTTCCCCGTAGTTGGACAATCAGAAAGGCATCGTGAAGCAAGAGAAGGAAGACGACCACGTCGTCCAGCCAGTCGGCCCTCAGACCCGGCTGCCCCCTCTGATGCCTGAACGAGACCGCGACAGAGACCGCGACAGGGATCGCGAGCGAGACCGGGAACGTGACAGAGGCGTGGTGGGAGTGCGGGACCTGTGGGCGGAGCGGCAGAGAGAGATGGAGCGCCGGGAACGAGCTCGCGGAGAGCGGGAATGGGACCGGGATAAGGTCCGGGAATTTGCGAGGCCGGGAGAGGACGCACGACGATCCCGATCCAGAGACAGAGAGAGGAAGAGGAGGGAGAGGGCCAACAGCAAGGAGAGGAAGATCATCAAGAAGGGTAACGCACCTCGCTGTGATTGGACAGAAGCAGGAAGAGGAAAGGGAGCAGATCAAATAGCTGATAAGAGTTTATTTTAAGAGCTGATATCTTCTTATTTTCCATGGTTTTCTTGATAATAACCAAAATCATTATCAATAAAACCATGGAAAATGTCTAGATATCGGCTCTTAAATTAAACTCTTATCAGCTATTTTTGTTGTTATCATTATATTTGTCCAAACAAATCTACCTTTAGTTGTACCAGCCATTAAAATGAACAAGAAACAAGGGTGGTCTAATATTTTTTTCCATGACTGTATAGTAATAGTTCAGTCCTTCCTTACTCTCCATGGGGAGTTATAGTTTTGATTTCAAACTCATTCATGCCACTTTTTTTAATCTTTTGAACTATGTATGAATAAATTAATCTTCACTTCGTACCCACTAATCACAACAAACATATCTTGCATAAAAGGTGCCATCCGACTGTAGATAATACACTGACTGGATCATTTAAAGTCAACTTAAATGAGTCATTTATCCACAAACATTCCCTTTAAAGAGAAACAAACTGATATTCACAGTGTACAGACACTAAAACACAGCCTCATATTTCCCTCCTCTGTAGCAGTAAATACAGTTCAATGTTGTTATTATAAAGCAATGCATTAGGACATCTGAACATGCAGGATAAGTTGTGCACCACTGTGACATAATGAACTTGTTTCTTTTTCTTTGTACTGACAGAAAAAGGAGATGAACCTCCTGCAAAACTGCTAGACGACTTGTTCCTGAAGACCAAAGCAGCTCCGTGTATATACTGGCTTCCCCTCAATGAGGAGCAGGTTGGTCACCTACACACTCACTTTAAAACACACATAAAAAAAGAAGAAACGCAAGTTGAATTTCTCTGATAAATAATTTTCAAGGGCCCACAAGTGTGATGAATATTGGGGAAAATATTTGGGTCTCCACATGTTATACATATTGAACTAGTTGCATTTAAAAAAAATTTTTTTTATAAGAATAAATAGACCAATAAAGTAATAAATGAATGCTTAGATAAATAAAGTTAAATGTATATTAAAAATAAATAAATGCATAAATGAAAGAATAAAAAAGTCCTATGATAATTCCTTTAAAAAAAAAAAAGGAATATTTACTCAAGTGTCATGAATATTGGGTGGAAAAAAATTGTCTCCACATGTTATATATATTGAACTATTTACATTTTTACAGCCTCTCCTGTCCTCTCCTCTCTGGTCTGTGTAAACAGATTTTCAGTGAATATTTGTCACGTGACCGTTGGTCTCAGCAGAATCAATCATGTCTTCACAGTGTCTCTGAGGAGCAGAATTTAATGTTTTTAACAGGATCTAGTTATTACAAACACTTTATTTTTAGCAACGTTTTAAATGAGACATGTAGAATAAAGTGATTTTTTTTGTGATCAATTTTTTATTGGTTTTTCCATTTAGTTTAAAACAAACAAACAAGCAGGTGTGGCAAGCATCAATTGGGCAATAATGGCAACAGCAACAAAGAAGATAAAATGGTAGTGTAGCAAAACAAACAAAAAATAAATAACTAACAATGGCAGTACTACCAACCAAACATATCAACAATATTGAGTGTTGAAAAATAAGAAAAAGGGAATAAATAAATAAATAATAATAATAATAATAATGAGATGATTTTGACAGAAATCATCGTTTCGGATTTTCTAATGGAAACTTTCATAACCTGTGATCCGTTCAAGGACTGTGGGAAAGCTGAAATTCCAACAATAATGCCTGTTTTTTTTTTCCCATTTTCTTTCTAAAATAAACAATGTATTTTTTTTGCGATGGTGCGGTTCACATCTAACTAATCTGCTTTGTGTCCACCAGGCGGCGCAGAGGCTCCTGGACCGAACCGAGCGGCAAAAGGAGCGCGAGCGAAGGCGCAAGGAGCGGGAAGAGGAGGAGGAGAAGAAGCGCGAGGAGGAGAAGAAGGAGAGGCTGAAGGGTCGGGAGAAGGACGGCAGCGTGGCGGCGAGCGGCGTGGCGGCCGCCGGCCGAGGCGTCGACAGAGAGCGCGAGAGGGAGCGGGCCCGAGACAGAGAGGGGGACAAGAAGAGGGACGGCAGCCACCGGCCCAGACGGCCCTCGGTCGGCGCCGGGAGCGGACGGCGCTCTCGTAGCCGTAGCAACCCCAGGGATCGACGCCGCTGAGGGCCGAGCGACTGCAGGGAAAGCTGAAGAGAGAGAGAGAGAGAGAGAGAGAGGGGCACGGCGTAGCCGGGGACACTGCAGACAGGAAGTCTTGGGAGGGAGACACATTTCTCTCCTCAGGTTCAGGACTTGTGTCTGCTCCTCGCTAGCCGCCCCGCCGCGCTTTTAATTCGTCCACTTTTTGACGCCAGCGTTGTCTTCCACACACTTCTGCCATTTCCCCTCCCGCCTCGTCCGTGTCCATTCACACCCAGAAATGATAGTAAAACGACGGTTGATTTAGCTTCCCCTTCCCCGCTCTCCTGTTCTCTCTCCGTCTTCCACCAGTCGCTCCTTTCCCGTCAGTAGAGAGCAGCAGACCTCCTCGTCTCCGTGTCGTGCTGTTAAAAGAAAAGACGGTGGTTTCTTTGGCTCGCCTCAGCATTTTGTCCCGCTGAGGTTTGGGAGGCCGCCTCTTTATTTTAGTTCTGCGGGTGCACAGTTCCTTCCTCCTCCTCGGAGCCCTGTAATAAAACCAGTCCAAAATAGATCCCCGGCCTTCAGATATTTTCTAGGATCAGTTTTAGTGTTCTACTCTTCAGCACTGAATTTTTATATATATATATTTATATATATATATAAAAATATATATAAACGACTGAATTTAAGTGAGGATTTTTGTTTTATGAATCATGTTAATTTTTTTTTTTCAGCCTTGGAGGGTTGTTGTGTGTTACAGCAGGTGATGTTTGTGTGACTTTAATCTCCCACCAAGACGCACCTGGTTCCCGAGTCTCAACACTGTAACCTAGAAAAGTGTGCGATAGTACAAGACGAGATGTTGTGTGTTGTGGTGAAGCAGGAGACGTGCACACAGCCGGGTTTGTCTCTAGCAGACGGAGTCGAGAAGGGGAGGAAATAAAAAATTCTTGTCAAGTGATTTATTGTGTAATCCGGACAGGAAGCCCACCTTCCCTGCACTGAGGTCTCCTCTCACCTTTCAATCATATATATATTTAAGAGGAGTTTAAGAAGTCTTATCTTCTAATAGAGTTAATGGTTACAATTTTAATATTTTTAATTTTATGTTTTTAGTTCCAACAGTTAAGATTTTGTTGCTTTCCCCCCTCCCCCTTCCCCCCCGTTTCCCTTCCTGCAAGTGCTGAATGTACCAAGAATTTAAAGAATGAATAAATTTAAATTGGTTATCAGCCTCTCTGCTTGCATGTTTTTGCTGAGTCATTTTCTCACAAAGAGGCATGTCGACCTGGCGGCGAGCCACCGAGCGGATGAGTGTGACGAGTCCTGAGCTGTTGGATGATGAATCTATCAGAGAAATATTTGAACTCTGGAAGTTCAGCGCAGAGAGAAAGCTTTGTTCTCCTGAACGAGTTTTAATCAGGGTTCCCACCGAGCCTTAGAAATCTAAAAAAATAAGGCCTTAATTGTTATTAAAATGTCTTAAATCAGTCTTTCAAACTCTAAAAAATGCTTGGACATGGGAAGTATGATTTTATTTTTCATATTTTACCAATATTGCATTGTAAAATCTCTCAATAATTGGTCAAAATTGTTGTTTTCTAATGATTTAACATCCTTAAAAATCTAAAAATAAGGCCTTAATTGTTATTGCAATGTATTTAAACGAGTCTTTCAAAGTCTTACAAATGTTTAGACATAAGAAGTCAGATTTTATTTTGTGTGCTTGCTTGCAAAAGCACACTAACTACTATTCACCGGGTCTATTTTTATTCTTCCGTTTCATTTTTCGGTCGACCTCCCAGAGTTTTGGCCGCACATACACAAAAAAGGTATCAAATCGACCGGCTTGCCCATGTCAAGTGTGCTATGACTTTTCTAAGGGTTTCGACAAACAGTTTTCAAATTATTGGGCAAAAACACGTCAAAACATCCCCCCAATGTAACCCTATGGAGAGTCTAGAGTGGTGATGTCATCAAGCAGAGTGGGAGAGAACGAATTGTCAAAAAA
Source organism: Centropristis striata (assembly GCF_030273125.1). NCBI lineage: Eukaryota > Metazoa > Chordata > Actinopteri > Perciformes > Serranidae > Centropristis > Centropristis striata. The sequence goes on along the minus strand of NC_081533.1, from coordinate 5,216,147 downwards.
TATATTTGAAAACTGTGCTCCAGGCCGCAGATTTCACTCTACAGAAATAATTTATACATAGAAACGTAGGAAAATTTGTCCTCTCACTCACAATCCTCTGGTAAAGCTGTCAGTTATAGTTCGGGCGTAGGACGCACAGATGCGCCAACAACACGCACAAACTGCCTCATTCGCTCCCATATTAAAAACGCAGGAAGATTTCTGAAAAAGGGAGATCTAACAGTTTTTTTAGATCGCTCTGACAAAGCCATTTTTTTATTTTTCTTAAAAAAAACAAACATATGTAGACGTTGAGGAAGAACTCGGGACGCTCAAAGTGAAGTCGGATCAATGATAGGTATTATGGTTTTGCCAAAAATGGTATCTGTTCGAGGCCAGAATTTCCACTTTGTCGACCTCTGGCTGCTCAGTGTGGCGGAACTGTCTCCACCGTCAGTTGATTTCAGTTGATTGCTCTGCTCTGATTGGTCGACTCCACAGACATCTTAACTGAAAACAGTTTACTCTAACTCAGGACGGTTCCCAAAAAAACATTTTTTAGCCGCGCACCCCCTTCTATGTCCCAACCATGTTGACGCACCCCCAATCCCCCACACCTTCAAAAAAACCCAAAATGCTATAAGCTTTTTTATAGCCGTATTAAAGGCGGCATGTTTAATCATGCTTAAATGAGAACACATAATAAAATAATCACCATCACAACAATGCGGTCTCGCATTTGAATTAACCTGAACACAGTTTTAATATTAAGAGCAAAGAGGATGATGACAGGCTCAGGATCAGAGGCAGAAAGCACATAAGTTGGGGAAAATGTTATATTTTGAGCCACGTTGAACAAAAATTGCAGCAATGAAGCATGAGCGTGGAGCTGAACAACCAGTCATAATCGTATCATCATAATCATCAATCATAACACAGGCTGGAAAAATGGAAGATGATAACTTCTTCTACGCTTCATTTGAAGATGAAGTGCATTTTGAATAGCCTGCATTTATTTATTAATTAATATTAGTTTTTGATTTTACATTTTACAAAGGAAATGTTAATTTACACTTCTTTATTGTGTGGGGGGAAAACATGTAATTGTGTTATTATCAGACTGCCATTACATTTTTCATCTCACACACCCCCTAGCGGCAGCTCGCACACCCCCAGGGGTGCATGCAGCACACTTTGGGAATCCCTGCCCTAGACAATAACAGGTTGTCTTACATAGTTTTTGCTGCTTCTTCTAGGGTGGGTAGATAGATATCTTACCTTATTAGGTGAACGGCCATGCATTCACATATTTTTTTTCTCATGATAACGAGTTCATTTCATTTGTTTTCTCGAGATAACAAGATCATTTTCTGGAGATCTGTAGTCCAGACACGTAGCGAGCAAAGGGCCCGCCCATTTTACTCACTGGCCCACCCAGCCAAGTATGATAAAAACATATTTTGTTACAAAAAAATATAAACATGTATGTAAGAAAGGAAATAAATGTATAATTGTATTTGTAACCCAGCCCATGTGGGATGAGCCTCTCCACACCCTGGAACTCTGCGTTGTGTTGTTTATGATGATGTAGGAGGAGGGACCAGTCGGACATGGGTGGTCGTTATATTTGCGGCTCAACTATAGCACATGACACAGAAATGCAGTGCCACCCACCTTCCTACAAGTGCTGATTGCACTTTGATTTTTATGATTTTCGTGCTTTATTTCGTACAGTATTAAACTGTAGATAAGGTGTCAGCGCACAGCATAACATAGGCCTGCATCAGACAGAATTATCTCATTAACAGCAAGTGGTTTCAGTACCACGGACAGCTCATGCGTAACAGAAAATGCGCAGATCATTGCTTACGGCAACCAGTTAGTGTGGAAACCAGTAAGGACGCAACACCAGCCTTTAGACTTTCTGTTGTCTCACGCCAGTGTTAACTTGTACTGTTTAAGATTGAGCTGCCAGCCGTTCACAGCAAGGTTATAGTAGTTTTGGATTTTTCATTAGTTTTAGTTTTAATTTCGTTGTGAATTTTTGTTTTCAAATTCAGTCAGTTTTGTTAGTTTTCAGAGTGAGTTTTCTAGTTTTAGTTTATTTTTTGAAAATGCTTAGTTTTAGTTTTTTTGTAGTGGGCTATATGTTGGGTGCCAGATTCAAAGTGGTCATAATAAATTTTGCCTTTATTTCCTTTGCTTTATCCATCTCAGCCCCAATAAGGTCATTAACTGTTTTGAATTTTGGTTGGAGTGTAGACATCCCAGTCTCAGTAAACATATTTACCATGTGTTGCATGTTCAAATAGAAACACTGAATTATGAATGAAAAAAGTTGACCAAAACCAAAACGAAGGACATTTTCACGATAATTTTAGTTTTAGTTAGTTTTGTAACCACAAAATACAGTTTCAGTTAGTTATCGTTTTTTTAAAAACTCTAGTTTTTATTTTTATTTCAGTTAACGAAAATGTTTTTTCAATTCTAGTTTTCGTTATTTCGTTAGTTTTCGTTAACTATAATAACCTTGGTTCACAGCCGTTTTCACATTGTTTTATAAATGTGGTTCATATCAGACTGCGTGTGAACTTACGGTCCTGAATTGTGACCATTGTGAAATGCGACATGACTGTTCAGCCTGAGGTCACATTGGAAAATATCAGATCTATATCCGATTTAGGATCACAAAGAGTTCCCGGTTCTGATTTGAAAAAAAATTTTATTCCACGTGATCTGTGCTGCATACTGTACAAAACAAAAACAGATTTGGGCCACCTTTGCTTGCAGTAGCCCATGTTGTGTGGCAATCTGCCATAAAAATTGTCTGCTTTATTTGAGTCTATATTTTAATGTTCAAAATCCACACCCCAGTCAACTCTCCCTTGTTAAGCCAATAGGAATCTGGCATTCATTGACTTTCTTCTTTAAATACTCAGCAAAAAAAGATAGCTGTGTAATTTACCATACCCTGGACCAGTAGTTCTCAACCTTTTTGAGTCGCGACCCCAAATTTAACATGCATGTTGTCTGTGACCCCCCCCCTCACTGAACAGTATCTCACAGTTCAGCTCATACAAACTCAGTTGATGCAACAAATTTTGGACAAATAATGAAGCAGACAACAACTAAAACATCTCTCGGTCTGTGCATTTTTATATTTTTTTATATTTTATTGTTAGTTTTAATTTAAGTCCTTTGCTATAAGTTTAAAGGTCCATTCTGACCTCCTGAGTGTGTAACAGTCAGCTTCAAGCCAGAGACTCCTTGGAAAGTAACAACTTGCTACTTTGGAATTTGTCACAAAATTACCCAAAAAAGAATCAAATTAACCTCAAAATGACACAAAATTATAAAAAAAAAAGACATAAAATTACAAAATGACCAGAAAAGACACAAAATTACATAAAAAAGACAAAATTACCCAAAAAAAGACACAAAATTACCCCAAAGAAAAGACACAAAATGAATAAAAAAAACACAAAATGACCAAAAAGACTAAAACACATCAACACTTTAACACAGTGGAGACAGAGCTGACTTCCAAAATGATTTGGCGACCCCCAGAAATCATCTCGCGACCCCAATTGGGGCTCAGCTCAGACACTATGAAATGGCTACAACAGCATCACTCAAAACTCCTAAAGATATACATTGGGTTCTGTCCCCCATGGTTGAAATAATCCGCCGGCTGCAGGAAGAAATAACTTCTTGTAGCCTTAAGCTACACAGTGTCTATGAGGAAGTTACTGCAGTAAGACAACCACTCTACATGATTTTACTTCAATCCAATCCACTTTATTTGTATAGCACATTTAAACAACAAAAACGTCTCCAAAGTGCTGTACATAGAATCAACAATAAAACAAACATTTCCATATAACAATCAGCAATAAATAAAAAGTGTATTACTCTAAAATGATGCTATAAATAAAACAATAAAATCAAACAGATAGTAAAATAAATAAAAGACGTAGTTTGAAGTAGTAAAATAAATAAAAGACACAGAGGACCACAAAACTCAAGCAAAGTTAAAAAGCCAGGAAATAAAAATGGGTCTTAAGACGAGACTTAAAGCACTCCACCGTGGGGGCTGTTGGGACATGGAGGGGGAGGGCATTCCAAAATCTGGGGCCCACCGCAGAGAAAGCCCTGTCCCCGCTGGTTTTAAATCTCGCTCAAGGCACCACGGGCTGGAGCTGGCCCTCGGACCTCAATTTGAGCGCTGGAGTATAGATTTGGATGAGGTCCTTGATGTACTATGGGGTCAGTCCATTCAAAGCTTTAAAAACAAACAACAAAATCTTAAAATCAATACGAAAATGAACAGGGAGCCAGTGCAAAGACGCGAGGATTGGGGTAATTACTTACAGATATCGGTCACTTTGTCGGCGCTGGAAGTCAGATATCACAGAAGGCAAAGAAGCCTCTTTCATAGTGCCGTCCTGCAAATGTCCCACTATATTGCCGGAGAGATCTGTCCCAGCTTTTCGCCTTAGGGTGTTCATAGTGATCCCACAAAGGCTTGATATTCGTGTCCTCTCATAGTGCAGTCCAGCGTCATGGAACGAGGTGATCCATGTTTCTGGATCTTGGAACTCCTTCAGATGAAATCATCTAGCAAGTCCACATACCAGGATGTCTCTGAGAACTCCTTCCTGGAATGTTTAATGAGAATTCAATATCAGGATATCTTCGAAAAATACAAGACCTAAAATACAGTGCTTTGGTATATAGGTGTTGATTGGGCTCAGCTCTGCTAATAATACAAATTAAGAAAAGCAGGGAAATTGCAGCTTCAGAAAGGCCCTGGGATTTCATGGGCTCTTTCCCATAGAGTTCCAGAGGTAATGTGTACTCTGTTGTATTTATGGACTATTGCACCCATTCGGTTGAGCTTTACAGAAGAGAGGTCACTCGCCAACAAAATTATAACCTGGTGGGGAGTACCAGACTACATCCTGTTACCCCGAAATTCAACTGCATGCATAATGGCTGCAGATCCGTCGGCGGAGCCAATACGCATTCATTATAATCACTGTGTGAGGTTCCACCGACTCCAGATCCGCTGCGTAGTGAGTCCGTCGTCGCACCGCCATCCATCAGCCCTGGCAAAACTTGCGCAGAGCTTCTATTTTTCACGGACGATGGAGCACGGCGCTTCAATTCAGCACAGAGCTGAGGCCTTGTGAACCAGTAACTCTGCCGCTGAGACCATGCGAACTGCCGACTGCCTCTGAGACCATGCAAACCGGCGACTGCCACCGAGACCATGCGAACCGGTGACTCTGTCGCTGAGACCATGTGAACCAGTAACCCTGCCGCTGAGACCATGTGAACCAGTAACTTTGTCGCTGTGACCCTGTGAACCACTAACTCTGCCTCTGAGACCATGCGAACCAGTGACTCTACCACTGAGACCATGCAAACCGGCGACTGCCACTGAGACCATGTGAACCTGCGACTGCCACTGAGACCATGCGAACCTGCGACTGCTACTGAGACCATGCGAACCGGCGACTGCCACCGAGACCATGCGAACCGGCGACTCTGTCGCTGAGAGACCATGTGAACCAGTGACTCTGTCGCTGAGACCATGTGAACCAGTAACCCTGCCGCTGAGACCATGCAAACCAGTAACTTTGTCGCTGTGACCCTGTGAACCACTAACTCTGCCTCTGAGACCATGCGAACCAGTAACTCTACCACTGAGACCATGCAAACCGGCGACTGCCACTGAGACCATGCGAACCTGCGACTGCTACTGAGACCATGCGAACCGGCGACTGCCACCGAGACCATGCGAACCGGCGACTCTGTCGCTGAGAGACCATGTGAACCGGTGACTCTATCGCTGAGACCATGTGAACCAGTAACCCTGCCGCTGAGACCATGTGAACCAGTAACTTTGTCGCTGTGACCCTGTGAACCACTAACTCTGCCTCTGAGACCATGCGAACCGGCGACTGCCACCGAGACCATGCGAACCGGCGACTCTGTCGCTGAGAGACCATGTGAACCGGTGACTCTGTCGCTGAGACCATGTGAACCAGCAACCCTGCCGCTGAGACCATGTGAACCAGTAACTCTACCACTGAGACCATGCAAACCGGCGACTGCCACTGAGACCATGCGAACCTGCGACTGCTACTGAGACCATGCGAACCGGCGACTGCCACCGAGACCATGCGAACCGGCGACTCTGTCGCTGAGAGACCATGTGAACCGGTGACTCTGTCGCTGAGACCATGTGAACCAGTAACCCTGCCGCTGAGACCATGTGAACCAGTAACTCTACCACTGAGACCATGCAAACCGGCGACTGCCACTGAGACCATGCGAACCTGCGACTGCTACTGAGACCATGCGAACCGGCGACTGCCACCGAGACCATGCGAACCGGCGACTCTGTCGCTGAGAGACCATGTGAACCGGTGACTCTGTCGCTGAGACCATGTGAACCAGTAACCCTGCCGCTGAGACCATGTGAACCAGTAACTTTGTCGCTGTGACCCTGTGAACCACTAACTCTGCCTCTGAGACCATGCGAACCAGTAACTCTACCACTGAGACCATGCAAACCGGCGACTGCCACTGAGACCATGCGAACCTGCGACTGCTACTGAGACCATGCGAACCGGCGACTGCCACCGAGACCATGCGAACCGGCGACTCTGTCGCTGAGAGACCATGTGAACCGGTGACTCTGTCGCTGAGACCATGTGAACCAGTAACCCTGCCGCTGAGACCATGTGAACCAGTAACTTTGTCGCTGTGACCCTGTGAACCACTAACTCTGCCTCTGAGACCATGCGAACCAGTAACTCTACCACTGAGACCATGCAAACCGGCGACTGCCACTGAGACCATGCGAACCTGCGACTGCTACTGAGACCATGCGAACCAGCGACTGCCACCGAGACCATGCGAACCGGCGACTCTGTCGCTGAGAGACCATGTGAACCGGTGACTCTGTCGCTGAGACCATGTGAACCAGTAACCCTGCCGCTGAGACCATGTGAACCAGTAACTTTGTCGCTGTGACCCTGTGAACCACTAACTCTGCCTCTGAGACCATGCGAACCAGTAACTCTACCACTGAGACCATGCAAACCGGCGACTGCCACTGAGACCATGCGAACCGGCGACTGCCACCGAGACCATGCGAACCGGCGACTCTTTCGCTGAGAGACCATGTGAACCGGTGACTCTGTCGCTGAGACCATGTGAACCAGTAACCCTGCCGCTGAGACCATGTGAACCAGTAACTCTACCACTGAGACCATGCAAACCGGCGACTGCCACTGAGACCATGCGAACCTGCGACTGCTACTGAGACCATGCGAACCGGCGACTGCCACCGAGACCATGCGAACCGGCGACTCTGTCGCTGAGAGACCATGTGAACCGGTGACTCTGTCGCTGAGACCATGTGAACCAGTAACCCTGCCGCTGAGACCATGTGAACCAGTAACTCTACCACTGAGACCATGCAAACCGGCGACTGCCACTGAGACCATGCGAACCTGCGACTGCTACTGAGACCATGCGAACCGGCGACTGCCACCGAGACCATGCGAACCGGCGACTCTGTCGCTGAGAGACCATGTGAACCGGTGACTCTGTCGCTGAGACCATGTGAACCAGTAACCCTGCCGCTGAGACCATGTGAACCAGTAACTTTGTCGCTGTGACCCTGTGAACCACTAACTCTGCCTCTGAGACCATGCGAACCAGTAACTCTACCACTGAGACCATGCAAACCGGCGACTGCCACTGAGACCATGCGAACCTGCGACTGCTACTGAGACCATGCGAACCAGCGACTGCCACCGAGACCATGCGAACCGGCGACTCTGTCGCTGAGAGACCATGTGAACCGGTGACTCTGTCGCTGAGACCATGTGAACCAGTAACCCTGCCGCTGAGACCATGTGAACCAGTAACTCTACCACTGAGACCATGCAAACCGGCGACTGCCACTGAGACCATGCGAACCTGCGACTGCTACTGAGACCATGCGAACCGGCGACTGCCACCGAGACCATGCGAACCGGCGACTCTGTCGCTGAGAGACCATGTGAACCGGTGACTCTGTCGCTGAGACCATGTGAACCAGTAATCCTGCCGCTGAGACCATGTGAACCAGTAACTCTACCACTGAGACCATGCAAACCGGCGACTGCCACTGAGACCATGCGAACCTGCGACTGCTACTGAGACCATGCGAACCGGCGACTGCCACCGAGACCATGCGAACCGGCGACTCTGTCGCTGAGAGACCATGTGAACCGGTGACTCTGTCGCTGAGACCATGTGAACCAGTAACCCTGCCGCTGAGACCATGCGAACCAGTAACTCTACCACTGAGACCATGCAAACCGGCGACTGCCACTGAGACCATGCGAACCGGCGACTGCCACCGAGACCATGCGAACCGGCGACTGCCACCGAGACCATGCGAACCGGCGACTGCCACCGAGACCATGCGAACCGGCGACTGCCACCGAGACCATGCGAACCGGCGACTGCCACCGAGACCATGCGAACCGGCGACTCTGTCGCTGAGAGACCATGTGAACCGGTGACTCTGTCGCTGAGACCATGTGAACCAGTAACCCTGCCGCTGAGACCATGTGAACCAGTAACTTTGTCGCTGTGACCCTGTGAACCACTAACTCTGCCTCTGAGACCATGCGAACCAGTAACTCTACCACTGAGACCATGCAAACCGGCGACTGCCACTGAGACCATGCGAACCGGCGACTGCCACCGAGACCATGCGAACCGGCGACTCTGTCGCTGAGAGACCATGTGAACCGGTGACTCTGTCGCTGAGACCATGTGAACCAGTAACCCTGCCGCTGAGACCATGTGAACCAGTAACTCTACCACTGAGACCATGCAAACCGGCGACTGCCACTGAGACCATGCGAACCTGCGACTGCTACTGAGACCATGCGAACCGGCGACTGCCACCGAGACCATGCGAACCGGCGACTCTGTCGCTGAGAGACCATGTGAACCGGTGACTCTGTCGCTGAGACCATGTGAACCAGTAACCCTGCCGCTGAGACCATGTGAACCAGTAACTCTACCACTGAGACCATGCAAACCGGCGACTGCCACTGAGACCATGCGAACCTGCGACTGCTACTGAGACCATGCGGACCGGCGACTGCCACCGAGACCATGCGAACCGGCGACTCTGTCGCTGAGAGACCATGTGAACCGGTGACTCTGTCGCTGAGACCATGTGAACCAGTAACCCTGCCGCTGAGACCATGTGAACCAGTAACTCTACCACTGAGACCATGCAAACCGGCGACTGCCACTGAGACCATGCGAACCTGCGACTGCTACTGAGACCATGCGAACCGGCGACTGCCACCGAGACCATGCGAACCGGCGACTCTGTCGCTGAGAGACCATGTGAACCGGTGACTCTGTCGCTGAGACCATGTGAACCAGTAACCCTGCCGCTGAGACCATGTGAACCAGTAACTTTGTCGCTGTGACCCTGTGAACCACTAACTCTGCCTCTGAGACCATGCGAACCAGTAACTCTACCACTGAGACCATGCAAACCGGCGACTGCCACTGAGACCATGCGAACCTGCGACTGCTACTGAGACCATGCGAACCGGCGACTGCCACCGAGACCATGCGAACCGGCGACTCTGTCGCTGAGAGACCATGTGAACCGGTGACTCTGTCGCTGAGACCATGTGAACCAGTAACCCTGCCGCTGAGACCATGTGAACCAGTAACTTTGTCGCTGTGACCCTGTGAACCACTAACTCTGCCTCTGAGACCATGCGAACCAGTAACTCTACCACTGAGACCATGCAAACCGGCGACTGCCACTGAGACCATGCGAACCTGCGACTGCTACTGAGACCATGCGAACCAGCGACTGCCACCGAGACCATGCGAACCGGCGACTCTGTCGCTGAGAGACCATGTGAACCGGTGACTCTGTCGCTGAGACCATGTGAACCAGTAACCCTGCCGCTGAGACCATGTGAACCAGTAACTTTGTCGCTGTGACCCTGTGAACCACTAACTCTGCCTCTGAGACCATGCGAACCAGTAACTCTACCACTGAGACCATGCAAACCGGCGACTGCCACTGAGACCATGCGAACCGGCGACTGCCACCGAGACCATGCGAACCGGCGACTCTTTCGCTGAGAGACCATGTGAACCGGTGACTCTGTCGCTGAGACCATGTGAACCAGTAACCCTGCCGCTGAGACCATGTGAACCAGTAACTCTACCACTGAGACCATGCAAACCGGCGACTGCCACTGAGACCATGCGAACCTGCGACTGCTACTGAGACCATGCGAACCGGCGACTGCCACCGAGACCATGCGAACCGGCGACTCTGTCGCTGAGAGACCATGTGAACCGGTGACTCTGTCGCTGAGACCATGTGAACCAGTAACCCTGCCGCTGAGACCATGTGAACCAGTAACTCTACCACTGAGACCATGCAAACCGGCGACTGCCACTGAGACCATGCGAACCTGCGACTGCTACTGAGACCATGCGAACCGGCGACTGCCACCGAGACCATGCGAACCGGCGACTCTGTCGCTGAGAGACCATGTGAACCGGTGACTCTGTCGCTGAGACCATGTGAACCAGTAACCCTGCCGCTGAGACCATGTGAACCAGTAACTTTGTCGCTGTGACCCTGTGAACCACTAACTCTGCCTCTGAGACCATGCGAACCAGTAACTCTACCACTGAGACCATGCAAACCGGCGACTGCCACTGAGACCATGCGAACCTGCGACTGCTACTGAGACCATGCGAACCAGCGACTGCCACCGAGACCATGCGAACCGGCGACTCTGTCGCTGAGAGACCATGTGAACCGGTGACTCTGTCGCTGAGACCATGTGAACCAGTAACCCTGCCGCTGAGACCATGTGAACCAGTAACTTTGTCGCTGTGACCCTGTGAACCACTAACTCTGCCTCTGAGACCATGCGAACCAGTAACTCTACCACTGAGACCATGCAAACCGGCGACTGCCACTGAGACCATGCGAACCGGCGACTGCCACCGAGACCATGCGAACCGGCGACTGCCACCGAGACCATGCGAACCGGCGACTCTGTCGCTGAGAGACCATGTGAACCGGTGACTCTGTCGCTGAGACCATGTGAACCAGTAACCCTGCCGCTGAGACCATGTGAACCAGTAACTCTACCACTGAGACCATGCAAACCGGTGACTGCCACTGAGACCATGCGAACTTGCGACTGCTACTGAGACCATGCGGACCGGCGACTGCCACCGAGACCATGCGAACCGGCGACTCTGTCGCTGAGAGACCATGTGAACCGGTGACTCTGTCGCTGAGACCATGTGAACCAGTAACCCTGCCGCTGAGACCATGTGAACCAGTAACTTTGTCGCTGTGACCCTGTGAACCACTAACTCTGCCTCTGAGACCATGCGAACCAGTAACTCTACCACTGAGACCATGCAAACCGGCGACTGCCACTGAGACCATGCGAACCTGCGACTGCTACTGAGACCATGCGAACCAGCGACTGCCACCGAGACCATGCGAACCGGTGACTCTGTCGCTGAGAGACCATGTGAACCAGTAACCCTGCCGCTGAGACCATGTGAACCAGTAACTTTGTCGCTGTGACCCTGTGAACCACTAACTCTGCCTCTGAGACCATGCGAACCAGTAACTCTACCACTGAGACCATGCAAACCGGCGACTGCCACTGAGACCATGCGAACCGGCGACTGCCACCGAGACCATGCGAACCGGCGACTCTGTCGCTGAGAGACCATGTGAACCGGTGACTCTGTCGCTGAGACCATGTGAACCAGTAACCCTGCCGCTGAGACCATGTGAACCAGTAACTCTACCACTGAGACCATGCAAACCGGCGACTGCCACTGAGACCATGCGAACCTGCGACTGCTACTGAGACCATGCGAACCGGCGACTGCCACCGAGACCATGCGAACCGGCGACTCTGTCGCTGAGAGACCATGTGAACCGGTGACTCTGTCGCTGAGACCATGTGAACCAGTAATCCTGCCGCTGAGACCATGTGAACCAGTAACTCTACCACTGAGACCATGCAAACCGGCGACTGCCACTGAGACCATGCGAACCTGCGACTGCTACTGAGACCATGCGAACCGGCGACTGCCACCGAGACCATGCGAACCGGCGACTCTGTCGCTGAGAGACCATGTGAACCGGTGACTCTGTCGCTGAGACCATGTGAACCAGTAATCCTGCCGCTGAGACCATGTGAACCAGTAACTCTACCACTGAGACCATGCAAACCGGCGACTGCCACTGAGACCATGCGAACCTGCGACTGCTACTGAGACCATGCGAACCGGCGACTGCCACCGAGACCATGCGAACCGGCGACTGCCACCGAGACCATGCGAACCGGCGACTCTGTCGCTGAGAGACCATGTGAACCGGTGACTCTGTCGCTGAGACCATGTGAACCAGTAACCCTGCCGCTGAGACCATGCGAACCAGTAACTCTACCACTGAGACCATGCAAACCGGCGACTGCCACTGAGACCATGCGAACCGGCGACTGCCACCGAGACCATGCGAACCGGCGACTGCCACCGAGACCATGCGAACCGGCGACTGCCACCGAGACCATGCGAACCGGCGACTGCCACCGAGACCATGCGAACCGGCGACTCTGTCGCTGAGAGACCATGTGAACCGGTGACTCTGTCGCTGAGACCATGTGAACCAGTAACCCTGCCGCTGAGACCATGTGAACCAGTAACTTTGTCGCTGTGACCCTGTGAACCACTAACTCCGCCTCTGAGACCATGCGAACCAGTAACTCTACCACTGAGACCATGCAAACCGGCGACTGCCACTGAGACCATGCGAACCTGCGACTGCTACTGAGACCATGCGAACCGGCGACTGCCACCGAGACCATGCGAACCGGCGACTCTGTCGCTGAGAGACCATGTGAACCGGTGACTCTGTCGCTGAGACCATGTGAACCAGTAACCCTGCCGCTGAGACCATGTGAACCAGTAACTTTGTCGCTGTGACCCTGTGAACCACTAACTCTGCCTCTGAGACCATGCGAACCAGTAACTCTACCACTGAGACCATGCAAACCGGCGACTGCCACTGAGACCATGCGAACCGGCGACTGCCACCGAGACCATGCGAACCGGCGACTCTGTCGCTGAGAGACCATGTGAACCGGTGACTCTGTCGCTGAGACCATGTGAACCAGTAACCCTGCCGCTGAGACCATGTGAACCAGTAACTCTACCACTGAGACCATGCAAACCGGCGACTGCCACTGAGACCATGCGAACCTGCGACTGCTACTGAGACCATGCGAACCGGCGACTGCCACTGAGACCATGCGAACCTGCGACTGCTACTGAGACCATGCGAACCAGCGACTGCCACCGAGACCATGCGAACCGGCGACTCTGTCGCTGAGAGACCATGTGAACCGGTGACTCTGTCGCTGAGACCATGTGAACCAGTAACCCTGCCGCGGAGACCATGTGAACCAGTAACTTTGTCGCTGTGACCCTGTGAACCACTAACTCTGCCTCTGAGACCATGCGAACCAGTAACTCTACCACTGAGACCATGCAAACCGGCGACTGCCACTGAGACCATGCGAACCTGCGACTGCTACTGAGACCATGCGAACCGGCGACTGCCACCGAGACCATGCGAACCGGCGACTCTGTCGCTGAGAGACCATGTGAACCGGTGACTCTGTCGCTGAGACCATGTGAACCAGTAACCCTGCCGCTGAGACCATGTGAACCAGTAACTCTACCACTGAGACCATGCAAACCGGCGACTGCCACTGAGACCATGCGAACCTGCGACTGCTACTGAGACCATGCGAACCGGCGACTGCCACCGAGACCATGCGAACCGGCGACTCTGTCGCTGAGAGACCATGTGAACCGGTGACTCTGTCGCTGAGACCATGTGAACCAGTAACCCTGCCGCTGAGACCATGTGAACCAGTAACTTTGTCGCTGTGACCCTGTGAACCACTAACTCTGCCTCTGAGACCATGCGAACCAGTAACTCTACCACTGAGACCATGCAAACCGGCGACTGCCACTGAGACCATGCGAACCGGCGACTGCCACCGAGACCATGCGAACCGGCGACTCTGTCGCTGAGAGACCATGTGAACCGGTGACTCTGTCGCTGAGACCATGTGAACCAGTAACCCTGCCGCTGAGACCATGTGAACCAGTAACTCTACCACTGAGACCATGCAAACCGGTGACTGCCACTGAGACCATGCAAACCGGTGACTGCCACTGAGACCATGCGAACCTGCGACTGCTACTGAGACCATGCGAACCGGCGACTGCCACCGAGACCATGCGAACCGGCGACTCTGTCGCTGAGAGACCATGTGAACCGGTGACTCTGTCGCTGAGACCATGTGAACCAGTAACTCTGCCGCTGAGACCCTGTGAACCACTAACTCTGCCTCTGAGACCATGCAAACCAGTAACTAGAGCTTCTCTGCTTCTCTCTGGGTCAGGAATTGCAAAACTATCGTAAAATTTTGAAGCAACCAAGTAGATTGATACTTGTGTATACAGATAGCTTTCCCCTGAGACACCGGTGTTGGTCTCTTGCATGCAATGTTTAGACTTACCCTCTCCGCCCCCTCCCCAGAAACAACAATTACAAATCTCACAAAAGTTTTGTTAATCTAAAAAGTTACCATCAAGATGTAACCTCTCCTTGGATGGAAGTCCGTGCAATGGTTGGTTTAAAAAAAAAGAAGATATGTATGATTTATATATGATTTAGTATGATTGATTTGCATTAAGTTATGTATTTAAATATACATTTCATGTTTGTGTTTGTTGAAATGGAAGACATACAATGTTTTGTGCAGAATTAACAATTGAAGAATTTTTTAAAAAGCCTATCTTTTCAACTGGTGAACAGGGGCAAGTGGGTCCAGAGGTCATCCAGCTGTTCTTGGACTGTGGGGGTGTCTGTATTTTCAGAACCAGATGACACACAATACCAAATTTATTCATACATTATAAATACTCAATTGTGAATTAATATTTTATTATTCAAAGGAAGTAGTTAAGACAGCAGATTTTATTATCAGGCCATGTCTGTGTCCACTGTGATGGGGAAAAAAACAAAGCCATACCTTGTAGACTGGAGAAGGAGTTGTGGGTGCGTTATCCATCATCCACAGCCGGCTGGTTGACGGAGGTCTTTGAAGTACCCCATGGTCGGAAGTGGTTGGGCTAAGTGGGGCAGGATCTGCAAAGTCGAGACTTGTCCAACGCACTTTCTGAGCGCGGCATCTTGGAAGCAGTGGTCTTCCTCGTCTCACTTGGTTCTGCAATATACAATAGCCTGTACAACAATAACTCACAAAATAACACAATTGTAACAATAATATGCAACTGTAAGTGATCTGAACTAAATTAATTTGCTAACTTAACTGTCCCTAGACCAGCATAAAAAGCTAAACTATACAAACTAAATACTCTACTATAAACCTAACCTACTCCTAACCTAACCTAAATATAAATGTGCAAAAAATATGAAAAGTTAGCTTAGTCTGTCTTGAAGATGCTGGACACAGGAAACCTGGAAAAGTCAGAACATGCAGTGACTTCTATACTATATATTGAGGACCACATGCTGAAAAATCTGCATCATGTGAAATACTTATTCTGATGTGAAACAACAACATGGTCTCTCAGGTTTTAGCCTACAAAATAAATAAATACATTAATACATTAATGAGACAGCAATACTTAATTAGATGAGAGTTTGACCAAGCGTCAATTAATGAATGAACTTTTTTTTTTACTAGTTACTAGTTGTTGTGCTAATAATCTATTTTCCCCCATTCTCTTATTTAAAAATGAATAAATACATGAATAATACTAATAATATTGATTATCCCAAATACACCTTTCCTTCAGATATATTTGTATATCACTATACATGACATCACAGAACAATGGTTGAAAGTTCTTTATGAATAATAATTTCAGTGTTTCTCAACATTACAAAAGCATTTTTTTTAAATTGCTTACCTGAAAAGGTGAAGACAAACAACTGAATGCTTAAGGTCAATGAAGAACTGGATACTCAAGTCTCTTAGGTGAAGTAGTGTTTATCTAGAACAGGATGACAACCGTGAGCATTGCAGCAATGTAATAATAATGTGTAATTAATGTTTTAAATAACTGAATTAATGCATCACTTATTCATAAAAATCAGTATGAAGCTGAATATAATCATTAGAATTAAACACACATAGCACCTCTATAAACACAGCAAAATTTTCAGCATATATGCCGCTCTGCATTCTTTATAGATAATATAAATTTTAACTTTCTTCATACATTTTTACGTGTTTTATACATTTTTATAGCACCCATGGTCCTCAGGGGTCAAAAAGGACCTCATGACATTAGACAGGTTTTAGGAAATGTAGAAAAACATTTTACCAACTTTTTTTTCACCTTTTAAGGTAACTCATGACCAAAAAAATGTATATTTCATTTTCATATTTTTTTCATTAATATTGGTCAATTTTATTCAAATATACAAATATCAAAACATAAGTTTCACTAAAAGTTGACATGACCTACTCTGTGCATTCCCATCAAGAATATTTTTTTTCCATTACTATTGAAAAAAGTATACAGGGTTTTTTTTTTACTTTTTTCTCTCTTGAAATGAGGCCTAATTTAAGCCAAAGCTGTTTTAGCCTACATTTTCAACTTCCAGTCAATCTCTCTCTCTTTCTCTCTCTCTCACACACACACACACACACACACACACACACACACACACACAGAGTACATTAATATTAGTCACAGGAGCACATACTTCAGGTACCAGTTGACATGACAAATAGGAAAAAAGAAATGGTAATAGTTTGGGTAATAGTCTGCTAACAGTAGTGAGTAACATTGACACATTGTAAATCTTAAATGGTGAAGTAAACTACCAGTTCATCATTACAGTAAATTTCTACAGCCCTGACTCCATGGTTAAATGTATATCCCCATGATTATCTTTTCTTTTTAACCTCTCATTACCAAGTGACATGAGTTTCAGGTTAATATTATCCAAATAAACCGAATGTTCAAATTTAGACATTGATGAGTATGACATTGCTATTACTATTACACCTTATTACATAAGAATACCAAAACATCCTCACAAAAAACAGGACTACTATCAAGAAGCTACCATCAAAATCCACATACTATTAGCTACATATCACAGTTTAAAAAAAATTAGTCAGGCCAACATTGTACACAAACCCTACATTAAAAATGGCATTTAGACAACATCAAGGAAAATAGCATAAGCTGGCAATTTTTTAGCATTATTATATTATTATTAGCATAACGACACCTTTTCCAGGTAGACACAAGACAAAACACAGCAATCATAAACTGTTGTGGCCTAGATTATCAACTCACAATGCATTATATGCTGTCTGTCAGTAGCATCAAATCAGTCAAACCATGCAATGCACTCTTAGAATCAATAGTGTTTGCTAACACCAGACACATCTACTGTTATAACAACTGTTAGCATCATGCTAACTGTACCATGGAGTAACTGTGAAGATATTCTGCCTCGACGGACCATTGATAAATTGCTTCGACATGATGCTAAAGCTAGCTCGCTAGAGAGCTAGCTCAGACCTAAGACCAGTAGCCGCGAATAAATTAGCAAAATAAAATGACAAACATCGTCCAAATGAAACTCAAATAACTTGCAACTACATTTCACAAAATTTTAGACAGTAGTTTAAAAGTTCAAATAGGAAAATGCTAACATTATAAGGCACAATTGTAACGGTAGTATGCTAGTAGTATGTCTTCTTACCTCGCCGAGTCCCGCCAGCTTTGATGTAAATCCGACAGGATTTACATCAAAGCCAAAACACAAGGAGCCAATCAGATTCCCCCATAACTGTGCTCCAATCCTGTGATTCCCAACAGCTGTTCCGCGGCACACAAGTGTGCCGCAAGAAATCATCGGGTGTGCCGTGGAAGATTATCCAATCTCTAAGTGAGCGGAACAATTAAATGCTCTTCCAACAGAGTGAATCAGTGTATCAGTGAATCTCGCGAATTCACGCGTAATCAAGTGATATAACCGGAAGAGAATCAACATCTCATTAATGACTGGAGACAAATCCAGGGACTCTGCTCTATGAAATCTTCCTCCAGAAAATGCTAACTACAGACGCTCGAGTGTTTTTAATTTCACCACCGTTATAACCGGAGCTCTCTACAGTACAGCGGCATCAATCCACCGCAGTGACAGACAGACAGGCAGTGAGACAGGTCAAGTGAAGTCAGCAGGTATTAAGTCATGAACTATGTCCATACTCCAAAACAAACCGTATACACAAACACAATAATTGAAACGCAGCTGTCCGACTCTGTCCCTCTGTGAGCCTCTTATTAAACACACCTTTCACCTCCAACAGCAGCCCTCATAAATACCCTCACCACTCTGAGCCTAAACATGAACATATCTGCAGCTCAGGATTGGTCTGAAATGACTGTTAAAAATGAAAAAGTAACCACAATAATATATTAAAAAAAAAACACTTTTCTGTCTTAAAACCCAAATAATTCCACATCAACATCATTTAATTCCTTGTCCAGAGGAGCTCATCACAGCTGATGCAAACCTCTAAAGAAATGATTATTTTTACTTATTATTTCTTACCGTGACTCCACGTCAGTCAGTCAGGTTATCCTAAATTCCGCGACCTCCCTCACTACATCTTGCAGGCTACATTCTTGTGATGTGTGCAGTTTAGCATGCGCTATTCCTTTACTTGGCCTAACTGCTTCAAATGCGTCTCCATGTGTAGTGGCAGATTTTTAAAATAAAAAAAAGCAGCTTCTGCTCAACAGAAGTATTGACAGTAGCTAGCTAAAAAAATAAATCATGTTGTCACCCAGACTTCTCAGACATGTTTTGCATCACTCTTTCGTCCACAAGAAAACGTGTTCTTTCAACCTAGCCGGCCATTTGATGTCATAGTTAGCTAACGCTAATGTTAGCTAGTAATTGGCTATTACTGTTAGCATGGAGCGACATAAACAAAAGCGTTTTCGTCTGATAACTATTGAAAAAGGAAACATTGTTCGCATCTTCTCCATCATATTCCTGTCTCACGTTTAGCGTTTATTTATTATATTTTACGTTAAACCACCGGCGATTACTGACGTTAGTTAGCTTGACCTAATTACCTGCTGCTGACGGGACGCTCCGGGGTCTCCGCTCCGACCTCCTTCAGCTCGGTCCTCCTCCAGCTCGGACCTCCTTCAGCTCGGACCTCCATCAGCTCGGACCTCCTTCAGCTCGGACCTCCTTCAGGGACAGCACGTCCTCCTCCCAGCAGTACTCCAAATGTGCGAACACTTGTTACACATGCTTCACCACGCATGGTATGGTCCAGGTCACCTCCTGACAGCAGATTCAGACCTGCTCAGGACACACCGACACCAGGTGCTGCCGACCCGCTCCGCCCCCCAGACGAGCTCCGGCTCCACATCCTCCTCTCTCCGGACCACCGCTCCAGTCCTTGCTGCTCCAGTCTCTGATCAGAAAGTCTTCCAGTGTTTGTGGGCTGTCTGAGAAGACTGACATAAATTAAGACTTCCGCCATCCTCTGCTCCAGAGAGACAGCCTGCACCGCTGGACTGCAGGTCTCTGCTCCGTGTCACGGCAAACCCACGTAACACTTTAACTACTGTATGATCATTTAGAAACAAGAAACAACATTTTTTTAACCTTTTCATTATCAGTGATGAAGCGTAGAGTTGTGTACGTCATGAAACAACCGTTGTTGTTGTTGTTTGATTGATGCCGCCGCTACCAGCTGTCAGCAGTAAACTGAAAAGGCACCCACGTGGAAGGCTGGAAAATGACCAATCACAAGAGGCCTGGGGTCAGCCTTGGCCCCGCCCCCAATGTGTAAAGAGTCCTCGCTCCGCGGGAGCAGAGCTCCACCGCGAGCGAGCACGGGGAGAGTCTGCTTCACTCAGTTGCTGAATATGTGCGCGAAGATCAAACAATGACTCAAATATGACGCTATAGTCCACCTCTGCCTGCTCACTGTGGCGGAACTGTCTCCACCAGCAGTTCATTGCAGTTGATTGCTCTGCTGTGATTGGTCAACTCCACCTGGCCACCTGGTTGCTTAGCTACCAAAGCCTCCCCCCTACCCCTCCTCCCGCCTCCAAGACAGACATTCTAATTTAAAGGACATGGCGTTTTTGCATAAAACATGAGACCTTATAACTTGACCATACATTGTCCAATCTGCCTCAAACTTGTCATGCATGATGATGGTTCATCACCGACCAGTTCTACATAACAATATTTAATAAATTCCCGCCCTTTTTGATTAGCCACGCCCCCTTTCATAACTAATAAACTGTTTGTCCTAGAAACTTTATAAGGTGTCAGATTACTCGGCATAGAGTCCCTGTTTAATAGGTGGTTGATTACCCCGCCCCTTTTGATTAGCCACGCCCCCTTTTACTAACTAATGAACC
Source organism: Centropristis striata (assembly GCF_030273125.1). Classification (NCBI taxonomy): domain Eukaryota; kingdom Metazoa; phylum Chordata; class Actinopteri; order Perciformes; family Serranidae; genus Centropristis; species Centropristis striata. The sequence continues at coordinate 5,195,543 of NC_081533.1, read as the reverse complement.
GTTTGTCCTAGAAACTTGTATGAGGTGTCTGTGAACTCAGGACAGAGTCCCTGTTTAACTGCTGATTTAATCTACGAGAATCAAGGACCAGAGGCAAGCACACAATCAAAATTTCTTTAGAAATTTTCTAGTTATTTTTCTGATGTTGTATTGTAAAATCTCTCAATAATTGGTCAAATCTGTTGTTTCCTAATAATTTAAATTCATGCAGATTAGAATCACAGAACCAACATAATTCATTTTCTTTTGCCGGCCGAGACACTCAAGTATATTATCCACTTCGTGCTAGATAGTGTCAACATGGGAAAGTTTAAATTCTGCAAAATAAGGCTATTATGGGCAATGCACACAAGGCTCAGAGTATTTTATGCAAACAAATAAATAAAATTCTGCACAATCAGAGTGAAAAAAAAAAGTGAAAAACGCAAAATCTGCAGCAGGTATTTCCCAGTTCTGTTCATAGAGCAACATTAGAGCAATTGTCTCATTATTGCAAAATTGGTGTTAAATGTCATTTAGAGTGGCATTTAAATAAGTCCTAAATCAAACTTTTTATCTGACTTTTATCCAAAGTGCTGCAGGGATGATGGATATTTGTAGATTGGCAAACAAACAAAAAAAACAAAAGGGATTGATGTCACTGGATTTGAGTTTTGCAGAAAATGTGGCAAAAGTTGATACAGGTGCATTTCAATGAATTAGAATATCATAATAAAAGTCAATTTCCAGTAGTTCAAGTCAAACAGCCCCAACCAAGTATTGAGTCATATAGATGGACATACTTTTCAGAGGCCAATATTTACATATTAAACATACTTTTTAAAATTGGTCTTTGGTAATATTCACATTTTTTTGAGACACTAAATTTTAGGTCTTCATTAAATGTAAGCCATAATCATAATTAAAAGAAATTAAGACATGAGATGTTTCATTCTGTGTGTAATGGATCTATATAATGTGTTATTTCCACTTTTTGAATTGAATTACTGACATAAACTTTCCATGATATTCTAATTGAGATGTACCTGTATTATCCTCTGTGTGCTAGCTAGTGTCGGCATGGGAAAGTTTAAATTCTGCAAAATAAGACTTCTGGGCAATGCACAGAAGGCTCTGAATATTTTACGCAAAACATTTTTAAAATTCTGCATAAGTGGAGTGAAAAAGAGTGAAAAACCCCCAAATCTGCAGGTTTTTCCCAGTTCTGTTGTAACTTCATCATTGCTACCAGACAAAAAAATCATGTTTTATGTTACAATAAACATTGAATTAAAAGTGTCCCAAATTAATGTCACTTAATAGGTTTTCTGCTAGTTCACTTTTGTTCATTATTGCAAAATTAATGTCCAAAAAAAGTCTTAACCTCCTGAGACCCTGCGTCCTCATATATGGACATTTCATTTTAGGTTTTCTGGACCTTATATTTCATTCTGCTTAACTATAACTATGCACTCTAGAATAAGAACAATACATCAATCAGTGTAAAAATCAGATGGCAGCATCTTGGTAAAGTCAATTAACAGCTTTTACCCAGACAAAAGTGGACCAGGTACCAAAGCTGATCAGATTTTATGGCTAAAACTTGTGTATTTGTGCTTAATATGGTTTGTAGTTTGATATTCTGTGCAAGTTTGACTATTTTTAGCATTAGCAACAAGTTCCGACTCTGCTAATCAGGAAGTATTCATTTGAAAACGAATAGACTTTTACTATCATTCTTCAAATGAGAGGGTGTAAATGTAAGGAAATAAAAAGTTTTATTCACTGGTGAATTAATTGCATTATACAGTAAAATGAACCCATTATTTTTTTTCAAAAACTAATTTCTGTTCAAAGACGATGCTTAGTTTTTGTATTTATTAGGTCCTACAAATCCAAAATATCTAGGAGAAACTAACAGTACATACCAAACAAAAGCTTGGCTCTCAGGAGGTTAAATCCAACTTTTCCTGAGCTGTAGGAAGTGTGATCCGATCATTTCAAGCAGACAATTATTCCGAACACAAATGAAAATATTTATTACAACTTACAGTAATGTTTTTTCCCCCAAATTGTACAGATTCACGTAACAAATCTTACAGTAAAGTCAAATTTAAGTGCAAAATGTTTGCTAGCGATAATATATGTACAACAGTTTAACAAAATCCCTTGTTCTTCTACAGCAAACAGTAGCCACATTGGGGTTAAAACAACAAAAAGCAGTAGTTTCTTTCCCGTTCCCTTATAACTATAGTACAGTAATAGTACAGCAGGCAGTTCATGATATAAAAAACAAAAAGGGACTGATCTGAATATCAGCAGTTTCATCTTCAGAAAACAAATACAGGACATATGACGGAGCAGAAGCACATTATAGAGAATGACAGCATGTTGAGAGCAGCTTTTTTTTGTCCACAGCTGCACAGGAAGCTGATCAGTGTGTGTTGTGAGGGGGAATGTTGTGTGTGGCGCACGCTCTGCTCATGTGACACGAGTGGCAGAGGAGATGAGAGTCCAGAGGGAAGCACTGCGCGCCGGGCTTATCCGACAGCTGCTTACCGCACTCCTGAGGGCGAGAGATAAGGACACAGGAAGTCAGCGCAGACATCAGGACACTTTTTTTAAAGAAAAGTCAGATAAAAGTGCTGCAGGGAGGATGGATTTATGTAGGTTGGCAAACAAACAAAAAGCCAAAAGGAATTTATGTCACTGGATTTGAGGTTTCTTGCAGAAAATGTGGCAAAAGTTGATGATACAGGTGCATCTCAATAAGTTAGAATATCATAATAAAAGTCAATTTCCAGTAGTATTATCAGTAGTATTGAGTCATATAGATGACATACTTTTCAGAGGCCAACATTTCCATATTAAACATACTTTTTAAAATTGGTCTTTTGTAATATTCAATTTTCTTTTGAGACACTGAATTTTAGGTCTTCATTAAATGTAAGCCATAATCATTACAATTATTAGAAATTAAATAAATTGAGACATAAAATGTTTCATTTTGTGTGTAATGGATCTATATAATGTGTTATTTCCACTTCTTGAATTACAGACAAACTTTCCATGATATTCAAATTTATTGACATGCACCTGTATTATCCTCTGTGTGCTAGCTTGTGTCGACATAGGAAAGTTTAAATTCTGCAAAATAATGCTTTTATTAGCAATGCACACAAGGCTCATGTTTTTATGCAATACGTTTTTTAAATTCTGCATAATGGGAGTGAAAAAAAGAGTGAAAAACTCAAAATCTGCAGCAGTTTTTCCCAGTTTTGTTCTACCTTCGTCATTGCCACCAGACAAAAAAAATCATGTTTTATGTTACATAAAATGCATTGCATGTTAAAATTGTCCCTAATTAATGTCACTTCATAGGCTTTTTGCTAGATCAATTTTGTTCATTATTGCAAAATTGGTGTTTAAAAAGTCTTAAATCCAACTTTTCCTGAGCTGTAGGAAGTGTGATCCAAAACTTGCAAGTAGACCAATATTCCAAACACAAATTAAAACATTTATTACAACTTACAGTAATATTTTTCCCCCAACATTTCCATATTAAACATACTTTTTAAGATTGGTCTTTTGTAATATTCAATATTTTTGACAAACTGAATTTTAGGTCTTCATTAAATGTAAGCCATAATCATAAATAAATGAAGACATGAGATGTTTTATTTTGTGTGTAATGGATCTAAATAATGTGTTATTTCACCTTTTTTAATTGAATTACTGACATAAATAAACTTTTCTATGATTTTCTAATTTATTGAGATGCACCTATATTACTACTATTTCACCTGCTTTTGTCCAAATTCCTTGTAATGCATAACAAGTTTTGTCCCACTTGTGTTTCAGCTCTGAGAGCCGAGTAGCTCAGACTGAGTGTCAGAGGTGTAAATCACAAGTTGAACATTAAACGTAAAGGCTGTGAAGGAACTCCACCACAGTGGAAGACTACAATAGGCTGTAGAGGCACACTAGTGATTAGAGGATTCAGTGTTTTGGGCGTTTAATGTCCCAAACTTCCTCTGTTGTCCCATTTAGCAACTGACTCTTTAAAGACACGTAAAAGCGTCAAAATACACGAGTGTTAACATATTTTATGTTGTAGAACAAAACCTGAAAATCTAACTTTAAACCAAAAACCAGTCGACTTTAACCCATAAGAACCCAGTTATCCTTAAAGGAACATTATGGGAGAAATACCACAGAACAAGTGGACCATGTAGAACACATTTATGACTGTTTAAAAAACTACCTGTAAATGTCAAAGATCTGTGCTGTGACATAAATGTTACATTGGGCGTTTATGGTACTTATATTTATGATATTTCTTATTTTAAAATAACAAAACAAGCCACATTTTCTGCTTACAGAAACACAAATTTGCCTTTTTCTTTGCATTTCCACATCATATATCAAAATTATGACATTAATAGTGCTGTTTAACAATAAAACAATTTTCAGATTTGTTTTTAAGTAACAAAATAAGAATAAACAGGGTTCGTACACTTTTTCAGTGGTCAAATTCAAGCACTTTTCAAGGACTTTCAAGGTCCATTTTCAAGCTTTTCCAGAACCTTTCAACAGTTGTAAATGTCATGTTTTAGATGAGTACTTCAATACTAAAATGGGTGATTTCACTTAACCATACCACCAGCAATGGTATTTTACAATTTTAACAGCTAAAAGTAGTTTGCTAATCTCATAAAACATCCTGGTATGGGAACCTAGAGGCTAGGAGCAAAAGGAAGCTCACAAAAATGTAATTTCAGATAGGCTATAGGCTGTTCAGTTTATATATTTTGTTCCATTGAAAATGCGGTTATCTATAGTCAGATTACAAGAGAAATACAGTAAGAATTTCAAGCATTTACAGGCACTTTATCCAAAATCCAAGCACTTTTTAAACCTTGAAATTCAACATTAAAATTCAAGCATTTTCAAGGATTTCAAGCATCCGTACCAACCCTGAATAAATCAATAATAAATAAAAACAAATAACCATTTGCTGTTTTGTTTGCATCTCCATAACATATATTATATATTTGTTAAGGAAATCTGGTCAGAACAAGTTAAATGCAATACAGGACACCCTGTTAATTGTTAAATGGGTTTAAATTTAGCCTCGGAACAAAAAATAAGCTTTTAGAAATTAGCTAATTTTGCACATTTCTGTTTCCAGTCACAGCCACATTTTGGAGAAGTCACTTCTTCTTATCCTAGCAGATTTAAAGTGTTTGTTACACGTGTGTCACCATAGGTTCTTATGGGTTAAGAACCTGTGCAGATATGCAGCGACTCATTTCCTGCAGCTCTCTATTAGTAGCTCTTGTTTTCTGAACTCCCGTGTGATAAAAGACAGAAAGGGGCAGAAGAGAGAAAAGGTTTGCTCACCTCACAGTGGTAACACTCAAAGTGATAGTCCTTGTTCATAGACACGACCCTGAGGATCTCCTCGCTGCCCTGAGACACACAAACAGGAAACAAACGGTCAGTTGCAGCAAAGATTAAAAAAAAGTGAGAGTCACCACAAACGAATGCCAGATAAATAGATTTTATATGCTTTGTGGGTGTCAGTTTCCTTTATCAGGGTAGTTATTAATGATTCATTCCTCTGATATGTGAACGGAAGTTAAAGAGTCCAAAAGTAGGAAAAAACAACATAATTGAGCACAATTCAATCTTAAAAGGTTAAACACAGTCCAAAAAAACATTTATATATTATAAGATATATACAGTCATGGGAAAAAAATATTAAACCACCCTTGTTTTCTTCAATTTCTTGTTCATTTTAATGCCTGGTACAACTAAAGGTAAATTTTTTGGACAAATATAATGATAACAACAAAAATAGCAGTTTATTTTAAGAGCTGATATCTAGACATTTAACATGGTTTTATTGATAATGATTTTGGTTATTATCAAGAAAACCATGGAAAATGTCTAGATATCAGCTCTTAAATTAAACTCTTATCAGCTATTTTTGTTGTTATCATTATATTTGTCCAAACAAATGAACCTTTAGTTGTACCAGGCATTAAATGAACAAGAAAGCAAGGAGAAAACAAGGGTGGCTTAATCATTTTTCCATGACTGTATATTAAGAGCTATTTGAAATCACTCAATGCACTTTTTAATAACTAATTTATTTTATAAATGCCACTGAAATCTCTGCATATTTTCTAATTAAACACAGCAACGACTGACTGAAAATAAAATAAAATAAACATGCATTTATTATAATATTTTTTAGGAAACATTCCTGACTATAAAGTGTTTTCTCTGAGTTTATGGAAGACTTAAATGCACAAATACGAGATGAGAAAATATGAGATTTTGCATCGGTTTGGAGCATTATTATTAACATATTTGTGTACAAAAATGAGGAAAATCTACTGTAGAGGAGATAATAATAACAGCCAGAAAGCTTAAAGAGAGAGTCACCATAAATATGTGCCAGATAAATAGATTTTTATAGGCTTTGTGGGGGCCAGTTTCTTTTATCAGGGTAGTTATTAATGATTAATTTCTCTGACATGTGAACAGAAGTTAAAAAAGTCCAAAAGTAGGAAAAAACAGAACATAATTGAGAACAATTGAATCTTTAAGGTAAAAAAAACTGTCCAAAAACATTTATATATTATAAGATCTATTCACTGAATGCACATTTTAGTAACTACTTTATATGATAAATGCCTCTTAAATGTGTGACACTCTTCATATTTTCCTCCTAAACACAAAAACAACTGACTGAACGTAAAAGGAAAACCAATCTTTAGGAAACATGCCTGACTACTGAGTGTTTTCTCTGAGTTTATGGAAGAGTCTGATGCACATATTTGTTGGAGTGTTTGGGGGAATCCTGTGTCATGGCGTTCCCGTGGGATGGGATTCCATTTGATTTTTTCCCACTGGGCTGGGACGGGAAAAAAGTCAGTGGGAGGGCTGGGAGTCATCATAACAGTAGCTTCTCTCTAGAATGTGGCCCTCATCTAAAAAGTATAGGGCTAGAGTGGTTTTTATGTTTTTGTGTCCTTTAGTGAAGCATTCTGTACCAGGATGGATGGGAGTCATTCTTCTGGGATTAGAACAAGACAGGAATTTCTGGTGAGATTGTCGTGGGATTGGGATGAGACAGGAGGGAACGTCTACTCCTGCTTCACCCTGTGCTCCTCCCTCAAGACAATGTTACATTTTTCACTCAAAAATAGGAGATTTTGCATCAGTTTTGAGCATTATTATTAACATAATTTGATTTTTTTTTAAATTAGGAAAATCTACTGTAGAGGAGATATTAAAGAAACAGGCAGAAAGCTTAAAGAGAGCTTAAAGACATCATAAATAAATGCCAGATAAATAGATTTTTATATGTTCTGTGGGTGTCTTATATACACAATGACAATAGAGGCTATTCTATTCTATCTTATCTAAATGAGTACTTCATAAAATAATATGATTTGAATACATTTAACAGACAAGAACTTCTGGTGCAGACGAGCGAGAGTAAAGTCTCCTATCTTCTATACTCCACCGGTTGTAAAATGTTTGATTAGGAAAATTGTGTCAACTGAAAACGATCGACTCGCACATTATGTTCAGGAGGAATAAATAAGAAAACGCCTCCAGGCTGCACATGCATGGAGAACACACACACCCTAATATAAATCAGTTGTGTTTACCTCAGTAGGTAAGATGGGCTGTAAACAGGCGGCACACTTCGGGGCAAAAGTCCTGCAGAACGGAGAACAAGAGAACAGGAGAACGTTTATTTAGTGATGAAACCAGCAGCAACCTGACAGTCAGAGTGATGAAGGAAGTGGGAGCATAAAACATAAACACATGAGAATGACAGATACATTAAAATATCATAATAAAAGTCAATTTCCAGTAGTTCAAGTCAAACAGACCCAACCAAGTATTGAGTCATATACATGGACATACTTCTCAGAGGCCAATATTTCCATATTAAACATACTTTTTAAATTTGGTCTTTTGTAATATTCAAATATTTTGAGACACTGAATTTTAAGTCTTCATTAAATGTAAGCCATAATCATTATAATTAGAATAAATGAAATAAATTAGGAGATGAAATGTTTCATTCTGTGTGTAATGGATCTATATAATGTGTTATTTCCACTTTTTGAATTCAATTACTGACATAAATAAACTTTTCTATGATATTCTAATTTATTGAGATGAACCTGTATTATCATCTGTCTGCTAGCTAGTGTCGACATTGGGAAAGTTTAAATTCTGCAAAATAAGGCTTTTATGGGCAATGCACACAAGGCTCGGTGTATTTTATGCAAAACTTTTTTTAAATTCTGCACAATGAGAGTGAAAAAAAGAGTGAAAAACCCAAAATCTGCAGCAGGTTTTTTCCAGTTTTGTTCTTCCTTCGTCATCACCACAAGACAAAAAAATCATGTTTTCTGTTACAATAAACATTATATTAAAATTGTCCCTAATTAATGTCACTGTGATGATCAATGTTCATTATTGTATTATTGTTTTTTATGTATTACTATATTTGTGTATGATTTTATTGTATTTTAATAACTAAGCACTTTGTTCAACTGAGGGTGTTTTTAAATGTGCTCTATAAATAAACTTTGACTCGACTTTCAAAGTAAAAGCGTTCGTTATCAAAACAGGCTTTTGTATAGTACTGTGTATATATATATATATATATATATATATATATATATATATATATATATATATATATATATATATATACACACACATATATTATTTTGCCCATGTATGCATGTTTTTATGTATAAAAACAGAGATTAATCGATTAGTTGATGGTTAACGTTATAGATGCTGAGTCAGCAGGTTTCTTCCCAGCGCCCGTCTGTAGTAGGAATGTCTCACTTGTTGTAGTCTGCCACGCAGTAGATGTTGCTGAGATGGTCGACGGTGAAAGGAACCCCGTCCAGAGACTTGGAGCAGACGAAACAGCGGAAACATCCGGGGTGGTACGAGTTCCCGAGAGCCTGCAGGATCTGAGACCGAAGAGCAACTGTTAGTTAAGTCATTTAAAAGACTGTAGAACATTTATTCTCCAGGTTTCCTTATGAGTTGCATATATACATTTAATGCATCCACAGATAACTGTCAGAGACTCAACATATGTAGGTATGCAGGTGTGTAACGTATGTTTTAATCTGTTGCAGTTTTGACTAATTTGTAATAATAATTTCTGTTTTTTTCCATCCTCTTCTGTTGTTTCTACTTTGTTAAAATATAATCATATTGTTCTTTTTGTTTTATGTCTGTCGTAATTAAAGCATGCTACAGGAATTAAAACTTAATTCATACGTCTTTTTTCTATTTCCAGCACGTCATTAGTGCACAGTATTTACATTTATTTCAAAGTGATTATCAAAACATTTCTCAGCTAATTGTGCAAACACTTTGTCCTGAAGTGTATCAACTCATCAACTGCTGAAATATGTATATGTATATTCTCCGGAGTTAGCGTCCTTTAGCCGACTCCGGTAAACCCGAGGCTAACGTACAGGGTTAAAACCATATACGGCAGGGGTCTCAGACTCAAATTACCAGGGGGCCGCTGGAGGCAGAATCAAAATGACCCAAAAAATACACAAAATTACCAAAAAAGACACAACATTTTTTTTTTTAAAAGACACAAAATGACAGAAAAAAAACTAAGTAACTTAAAAAAAGACACAAAATGACAGAAAAAAAAAGACAGAATTACCAAAATACACAAAATTATTTAAAAAAGACACAAAATTACCAAAAAAAAAGTAATTTAAGGGACCTTCCACACACAACACGGTAAAGTGCCATTCATATAAAACTCACATTAAAAACTTTCATATCAAGGTGGGGGCCACAAAATATCGTCACGAGGGCCGCAATTGGCCCGCGGACCGCGAGTTTGAGACCCATGATATACGGTTTGAAAGATAAGAAGTTAGACTTTAGTTTCACACCATTTAATTAATGTGAAGCATAACATGATCATTTATATTAGTAGTTAATGTGAAATTTTGATAGAATCTCAGCCAAACGGTGTTGATTTGGGAAACAGTTACGCTAATTATTAGATCGTCTCCTGAGTGTCGCCCAAGTGTTCTTACTGCTTTCTGTCATCAGAGTTACTTTCATATTGTAATTAGACATGCAAATCTCCATGCACATAATTAAAATTTCACACGTAGATTGTTAAATATGTAGAAATCAATTATACCTCCACTGGTGGTGGGGATCTTATTCTAAATGACCGTGAAAACACTTTAAAGAAAGTGCGGCATTGCAGATGTGTCTGATTTGGGATTCAGTCTCTAAGTCTTGTGAAACACGTGTTAAAGCTACAAATGTTTCTGAAGGTAGATTTATGTATCAACAGAGCAGCAGCATGTTTTCAAGACCACAAAGAGTTATTTTAAAGAAAACCAAGCTTCACTAAAAAACCAATCATATGTTAACAAACTGCATTTTCAGCCTGTCCATCAACATTTTCTCTTCACGTACAAACGTACTTCAGCTACAAACGATGATGGAAATCATTTTTCCTCCCCTCGTCCCCTAACTCACTTTTGAGCATTAAAAGTTCCTTAAACTTAAATGTGGTTTAAACTGTTCAAATTATGCAGCAAAAAGAAAAAGAAAAAGAAGAAGCGATGCCTGTGGCTCTCACACTCACTGCAGGCTTTCTATTTATATTTTGGGTCTTATGTGGTTCAAATATGGTAAAAACTTTTAAGATAATCACCACAGAGCCTTATTTCTTATTTATGAAAAAACCAAAGGCAAACATTCCAGTGAAAATGAGCCGTGGGAACCCGGAGAGGAGCCAACAAACAGACGTCACTAAATGGCTCGCTCCTCTGGGGGTTTCTGAAACGGCATTCTGGGAAAGATGACTAAAAATTACACAGGGCAGGTTGGGGTTAAAGTATATTATCTGGCTTAAAGCTGCAGCGTTTAGAGGTTCACACACACACACACACACACGGAGCGCTCACCTGTTCCAGTATAAGGTGACCACACACACTACACTTCTCCGCAGCCGCCTGGAATCCTGAAAACTGTAATTACAACAAAGAGATTAGCAGGAAATCAATCCTCCGAGTGTGAGACAGATGACAAAACACGCCTTGACCTCGACTCTTACCATGTAATCCTCTTTACAGTACACAGAGCCGCTGACATTGTAGAAGTCCTTGTTTCTCAGGGTGCGTCCTGCAGAGGGACGGAGACCACATGAGACACAGACACTCATTCTTCATGCACTGGTCAATTTTCAGGTTTTTGGCTATTTTCTTTAATACTTTATTGCAAGGCTTCTTACTTTCACAAACATAATCAGTCATTTCGTTTTCTTTACAATATTGTACCTTGCATTTTTTTCCTTTTTTTTTTCGAGGTATATAAGGTTTATTTGAAAGAAAACATCCAAAACAAACTTTTCAGTGTATTTTTTTAAACTTTATTTTGTAGATTTCTCCGAAATTCACCAAAAGTTAGTGTTTATAATTGTGAGTTTAGTGTGTGTGTGTGTGTGTGTGTGTGTATTGCAGCCTAAGCCTCGTCATCACAGGCATCGTTAGAAAGTTCCCACTCTCCTGCACAATATTATGTGTTTTGCCAGAATTTTCTGGTTGATAAAATGATAAAAGGAAGTAGCCTAATTTCCTTTTGTAAAAAACTTGGAATCTAACATATCGACAAAATAAAATAATGTCTTTCAAATTTGGTTTATCCAATATTCAGATTTATGTTGTGGAATTATAAGCAAAATCGTGCATATTTAACAAGTTCCCGCCTCATTTGCATATCTAAACATATAATTTCAGAAAACTTATAATGGAAAAAACATTGTCTAAATGGTTGTTGTTTGTCATTTTTATTTACTTATTTTTTATCATCACTGTATGTTGTAGAAAATAAAACACTTATTAAGAAGCTCCAAAGACTTTTAATTAATTAGTTAGTCAATTAATTAGTGGATCCTTGCCCTAATATTTTGTTTTGTTTTTTTTCTTTAAATTATTTAAAATTTTTATATGTTGACTTTTTTTAAACTAACAGTCTTCTGTAATGTTTCTCTTGTCTTTTCGTGTATATAATATTTCACAGAGTACATTCTATTATTTAAAAAAAAAAAAACCTGAATCTATCGCTATTGTTTCTTGCTTTGAGGAAATATTTAAATTTTTTAAATTTTTTTTTACTTTATTTTTATTGAAGCCTTACACTTTAATTTAGGTGTGTATTATTTAGGTTATTTAAATGATTGTCTTTGAAATTTGGTTTATCCAATGTTCAGATTTATGTTGTGGAATTATAAGCAAAATCGTGCATATTTAAGAAGTTCCCGCCTCATTTGCATATCTAATCATACAATTTCAGGAAACTTATAATGCAAAAAAACATTGTCTTAATGTAAATAACAAACATGGGAAGTTTCATAATGATATCTATGGGTTTAAAAATTGACCCAATTCACCTGCAGTGTCTCCCTTTAACCCTTTATCGGGCAAAGAACTATATTTGGTAACTTCAGGTAATATTTCAAGAAAAAAGTTGCAAATTTACTAGATTGAAGTGGCAAATCTGCGCAAAAAAAGTTGCAGATTTACGAGAAAAAAGCGGGGGAAAAACTTTTTTCTCTCCCAGATTCACCACTTTAAATCTCATAAATCTACGCATTTTTTTCTCGTAGATTTGCCACTTTAATCTCGAAAACTTTTTTCTCAAAAATATTATTTTCATATGTTTTTTTACACATACTGGCTGTATGTAATATCCTCCAATATTCTCTAGGGTTGAAATTTGGAATTTGCAAGTATTTCAATGAGTGCCCTATTAAGGGTTAAACATAATGAATCTTAAAGGAACACTCCACCGTTTTTTCATATTAAAACATGTTATTCGGTCAAGTAAGACGAGTTGATACAGACCTCTTGCGTCTCAATGCGTGCACTCAATCGCCCTGGCGCGCGGCGCCACTTGGCTAGCACTTAGCTTAGCCCAGTTCATTCATTAGGATCCAAACAGATGGACAGTTAGAAGCGACCAAACTCCTCCACGGTTTCCCTATTTAAATACAGCTACACGAGTAGTTAAACGACCAAGTATGGCGACACAAAATAAAACGTTGCGCTTTTCTAAGCGGATAAAAAGGAGAACTATAATGTATGGCGGAATAGCACTTGGGAGCACTTCGACTCGGCGCAGTAATATCATCACTCCTGAGGGGAGAAGATTTTTCAGGAGTGATGATATTACTGCGCTGATATTACTACCGTTTATCCGCTTAGCAAAGCGCCACGTTTTATTTTGTGTCGCCATACTTGGTCGTTTAACTACTCGTGTAGCTGTATTTAAATAGGGAAAACGTGGAGGAGTTTGGTCGCTTCTAACTGTCCATCTGTTTGGATCCTAATGAATGAACTGGGCTAAGCTAAGTGCTAGCCAAGTGGCGCCGCGCGCCAGGGCGATTGAGTGCACGCATTGAGACGCAAGAGGTCTGTATCAACTCGTCTTACTTGACAGAATAACATGTTTTAATATGAAACAACGGTGGAGTGTTCCTTTAAAGAGAGCTTAAAGACATCATAAATAAATGCCAGATAAATAGATTTTTATATGTTTTGTGGGTGTCTTATATACACAATGACAATAGAGGCTATTCTATTCTATCTTATCTAAATGAGCACTTCATAAAATAATATAATTTGAATAGTGTGTTCCTTTAAGGGTTAAACATAATGAATCTTAAGCACCGACTCCTTCTATAAACACTGTTAAAATGGTTGTTGTTCCTGGGGGGTGGAGGAGGGGTGGGGGTACTCACCACAGGACACACAGGTGAAGCAGCGTGTGTGATAGAGGCTGTCCAGAGCCTGGCAGGCGTTATCCGCCCCGTACACACCTTTCCCACACTTCACACAGGTTCCTGAGAGGGGAAACACAACGGACACAAACATGCATTAAACCTCTGAAGTCCAGGAGATTTTGGTTCAAATTTGTCAGCTTCCTCTGCATTAATTTCTGTCTCTGTTCAGCATCTTTCAGTCTGTCCTTACATCACATGCATGGCTCCTTTTTCTCCACACAAACTTGGCTATCAGTCAGATTTTTCATCTTATTTTAATTAAAGTATAAAGCTGCCGAAAATACAACAAAAGACAAAAGGTGTCTATGGAAATGTACCATTTTTTTTTTTACCATTTATACTAGGGTTGTCAAATGCAATAATAAAACGTATCTGGATACGATACTCATTTTCAAAAGTATCGAGTATCTAAAGCTTGTTATCATAGTTGCAGTTTCTTTCTGCACAACTGTTTTTATTATAAATATTTCACCTGTGGTTCTGTTAATTTTTACATGTTGCATTTTTCTTGTTAATAAAAATATTTCTGTTAAATTTTCGGGTCTTTGTTTTTAATCCTTGTGGTATCGATAATGGTATCGATTATCGGTATAGAGTTGAAAATTTTAGTATTGTGACAACCCTAATTTATACACACACATACAGCAGAAAAAAATAATAAATAATAAAACTGCAAAACAGTCTATTTGCATGTAAATTAAAAACAGTAATAGTTTTCATTGTAGAAAGAAAATTCACATTGTAAAAATGGTCTAGAAACATAAATGGCACACTGTGAAAGCTCCTATGATGAACTTTCAACTGGCTTTCTCAGCTTGTCTACATATCATATATAAATAAAGTGATTACTGTAAATAAAACATGTGTATTTTCATTAAATAGATGTACTCCAGAGGGTTAAATGGTGAGAAATCGCTCGGCGGCTCTTAACACTTGGTTTACGACGCATTCCAGGAGGATGTGTCTGAAATCCAACTCCACACAAAGTGTCAACACTTGTAAATCCTCTCGTTCGCACCACCTAGGGGATTTTCACACAGTTAAAGCCCACAGAGCCATGCCAGCCTGTTTGCTCATCCACTCGAGTGTCTCTGCTGGAAGCTCTGTCATTAAAGGGAAACTCCACCGGATCTGACTTTCTGCCACAAGATAGAAGACTCTTTCTTCTCCAGTTCTGCAGTTAAGACTTACCTTTAAATTTTACTTTAAACCCCACAATTGCAGCAATTTGGAGATTAAATGCACTTTTTTTTTGGAGCGTAAAATACCTCAGGGGACATAATTGGTAGGCTTAATTATAAACATTATCATGTTTGCTGCTTCCTTCAAATCAGTATCCAGAGGCAGGTTGTTTTCCCCATTTAAAGTCAATGAAAAAATACTTAATTGCCACTTTAGGGCCAGATTTTGACATAAAACAACTCTGAGCTCGGTGCAAGGCTGTCAGAAGTATAGAAACATTGATACTTTTTCCAATACAACTTGTTTAAAATTATGAAATCTCTGCTATTTATACATTTGATGCTATTGCAAGAAACAAAACACCTAAATTAAAGTGGAAGGTAAGTTTAAGTTTAAAAAGCAAAAAAAGTAAATATTGCCCCATAAAGTCAGAAACAAGAGATAGATTCAGGGGCTGTTGGTATTTTAAATAAAAAAAAAAAATAAAAAAAAAAAATAATAATAATAATAATAATAATACAATGAAAAAATATGTACACAAAAAAAGTAATAAAAAAATACAATAATAAAAAATATGTAAAATTAGTAGATAAGATAAGAAGTAAAAATAAAAACTATCAGGGTTTCCCTAATTTATTAAAAGTCAATAAAACGTGTTTAAAATGATGCAATGTCTCTTAATTATGCATTTGATGCTATTGCCAAAACAGCTAAAATACAATGTAAGGTAAGTTTGAGTTAAAAATGTTTTTAAATATTGCCCCATAAAGTCAGAAACAATAGAGATAGATTCAGGGATTGTTGTTGCTTTTCTAATTAAATAAAGTCAATAAAACATAATGTAACACTATGGTAATTTAAAAAATGTAAAAATAAAAATGTTTAAAAAATTGGATATGTGTTTGGGGAAAAAACTAGTTAAAAAAAAAACCTGTAATTCATTAAAAGTCTTTGTCAATAAAACGTGTTTAAAACAATGCGATCTGTGTTAATTATACATTTGTTACCACTGAATGTACCAAGAATATTTTTTTTAAAACATCTATAATCAGATGTTTCACCCGCAGCTCAACAGATGAAACAACAGAGAAGAAAACCAACTTTGTTTGTGTTTTTCAGGTTGATAATTAAATAAAATGATCCCTTTTCGTCTGTGTAGGACTGTTTCTTTCTTGCCGTCATATAGCGAGTACAGTTTGTTTTTGTTGTTTACAAAGTTAAAGTAGTCATAGTATTGTAAGACTATAAGACCAGGAAAGTAAATAAGCATTTCCAAGTAAAAATTTGCACAAGTTCAATAACAAACAAACATTTTCCAGCGAACTGACTTCTCCTGTAGCAGAAAACAGAGCTCTGAGCTCGTCAGGGCACTAAATGTAAAGTGGAAAAGTGGTGTGGTGGTCCGAGCTGCAGCGTTTCTCTGATCTATTTAAGGATCCGCCTGCGTTTTTTCCTTTCTAATGTGGCTGAGGGAGTGCCACACAAATCAAGAATTCCTACACTCTTGGACGGTCCTGAGGATATTTAGGAACAGGCTCCAGTCTCTGCCAAAGCCAGAAACCAAAGAAAAGAAGAGCCGAGGAGACTGAAACTCCAGGCTTTAAATCTAAAGTCTGAAGCTGCTACATATAGAAAACACCGAGGTAGAACTGGTGGTAGTGACTGGGAGGCATTCAGGGACTTTTTAGGGCACAAAAAAGCAACAAAGGGAGATAAAAAAAGCCACAAAAGAGTGTTTACTGTAGAGTTATGAGCTTCACATATCTTGTTTTTGTGCCGTTTTCAATTGAAACACGGTCGCAGAGGATTTTTTACATTATTTTGGCAGTATCCAAACTTTTTTTGAATCGTGGTTGTACTTTAAACTAATTTAAGAAGCACAGGAAAAACGTATTACCTGAATAGTTTTTGTAAACATTGTTTTAAATGGAAACAGTTTTTTTGCTTGTTTTTTTTAATGGAATAACTCTGAATCTACCTTTACACACTGGATCTAAACTGTACTGTACTTTAAGTTGTAGAAAATATAAAATGCTTATTAAGGGGCTCCACAAAGACTTTTAGTAAATTAGGGGATCTCTGCACAAATAGTTTTTGTGGTTGTTGTTTGTTTTTTTCCTTGTTTTTTACAAATATATCTCCAATAGCTTATTTTTTAAATCACATTTTTCTTTTCTTTATATTATTATTGTATGTTGTAGAAAAAAAAAATGTTTGTTTTTTTGCTTTTCTCTCCAATAGCTATTTTTTTTTAAACATGCTTTTATTTATTTATTTTCTAATCATGATTGTATATCGTAAGGAGCTCCAAAGACTTAATAAATTAGTGGATCCTTGCCCTACAATTTTCATTTTTTTCATTTTTCAAATTATGTAGATTTTTTTTTCAGTCTTCTGTAATGTTTTGTCTTTTTGTGTACATTATATTTCACTGAATTTATTTTATTTAAAAAAACTATCTATCTATCTCTATTGTTTCTTGCTTTATGATGCAATATATATATATATATATATATATATAAAAAAAACTTTATTTCTATTAAAGCCTTACACTTTTATTTAGGTGTTTTGGTACTTTCAATAGCAACAAATGTAGTTTTTTTAAAACATTTTTATTTATTTAAATTATCTTAGTTTTTTCTTAATTACCACAGTGTTACATAATATTTTTCTTAGCTTTTTTGTGTACAGAATATTTCACTGAATTTATTTGTGTAAACTTATATTTACCTTACACTTTAATTTAGGCATTTTGGTACTTTCAATAAACAGAGACTGCATTGTGTCAAACACTTTGTACTGAAAAAGTATCAAAGTTTCAAAGACTTTGACAACACTGAACTAAAGTTGTTTGTTGTTTGTTTGTTTAATGTCAAAATTTGGCCAGAAAGTGGCAAATAAGTATTTTTTCATCGACTTTAAATGCAGGAAACAATGATCTCTAGTTACTCTGTCATGTTTTTCTTTCTTGTCTATTTTGCTGAATTTATTATAGTCAGAGTTTAAAAAAAGAAAATACAACCTCGGAATCTGTTGCTATCATTTCTTGCTTTATGGGGCCATATTTTTAAGTTTTACTTTCCTTTCATTCAAATTGAAGCCTAGCACTTCCACACTAATTTATGTGTGTGTGTGTGTGTGTGTGTGTGTGTGTGTGTGTGTGTGTGTGTGTGTGTGTGTGTGCTGAGCTCAGAGCGTCTGTCTTCACGCCTCACAGCGTCACATTTCTCCCTAATGGCTGAGAGGAGTACAGTATTGTATGTCCCCTGGAGGCATACATACCTGAGCAGAAAAACAGGCTGCAGCACAGCGCCGCCCCTGCACACGCCAAGGCAGCATTACACACACACACACACACACACCAGGACACACACATGACTCACACACACACACTGCGTTACTGTGGCCTGAAGTCACTCTGGGGGAAACACACCCTGCCACTGAGAAACAATAAACACACACAGATATAACACACACACACACACACACAGATCCTGAGCCCTAATCTTGTGTGACTCACAGTAATGCTTGTGTTTATATGGAGACGTGTAATTTGTGACTTTTGCACTTTTAATGGCCGTGTAGATGGGCTACGTGCTAGGGGTGTGCCATATCGTTCACGATAATATCAGTATATTGTTTTTATGGTTAAAAAAAATGCATATCATGATATTGGCAACGTTCCTACTTCTTGATGTAATGCACTACAAAAAAGCCAACTTGTATTTTTTGGCCTAAAACAGTGATTTAAGTTGGTAAAACTTATAAATTACTGACATTTAGGGCAATAATGTAAGTTAGCACAACAAAGGAAGCCAGTTGTCTGCTCAAAAACAAGTTGGTGAGTTGTTGTTACTTATATCTTTAAGTTGGAGTTCAAAACAAGGGACAATAGTTCTGATAACTCTTATTTCTTTGTTGTGAAATGTGGGAAAGCGGTGAAATTCGGTCATTAGCGAAAGCTAGCGGCTAACTGATGCTAGCGGCTAACTGATGCTAACGGCGCTGCTTGTTACAGCTACAAGAGTAGCCATTAGCGTATCAATGAAACCCCGAAATGGTTATTTTTTATTATTTGATTATACTCAAGAGTCAAGAGTAAACGTTTTTGTATTTGGCAACTGTTGAGATTTGCACTTCACACTACATTTTAGATTTTTATTTATTTATACAGACTAAAAAAAACAAAAAAAAAACATATTTTCTATATCTTTTTAAGTATTCCGTAATATCGTGAAGAATAATCGTTATCGCAAAAATAGCCTGAAATATCGTGATATTCTTTTCTTTTAGCCCTACTACGTGCACCACGCTGCCCTGAGCCGTCAGCTGGTGTTTTGGCTCCAGGTGTGAACCTGAATGAGAACATACAGATCCGTCCTACACGCTCCTTTTCTTTTCTTTCCTCTCCTCTACTTGTCTGGATCAGTTTCTGCAGCGCTTTTTCTCCTCCTTTATGCTTTGCGTGCTGCAATCCTGCAAGTCCCTGCAGGTTCCAGGGTACCATCCATCCATACTCTCTTTCAACTATTAATCTGTCCGTTCCATCCATCCATACAAGCCTTTCATTTAGAGAGGAACCTGTGATCTGACACCAGGCAGCCAGCGGGACAGTAATAACACAGCCAGGCGCTCTGATGATGGCGCTCTGCCCTAAAGATACTGAGCAGTGACGCTCCAGTTAGGGATGTGATTTTATAATTAGTGTTAAATGAAGCTCTGGTTATCTTTCACAGTAGTTGTCTCACTGAACACAATCCCACAAAAAGACACAAAATGACAAAAAAAAAGACACAAAATGACAAAAAAAAGACACAAAATTACCAAAAAAAAGACACAAAATTGCCAAAAAAGACACAAAGTGATCAAAAAATTACAAAAACTGACCAAAGAAGGCACAAATTGACTACAAAATGGTAAAAAAGACACAAAATTACCAAAAAAAGCAAACAAAATTACCAAAAAAAGACGCAACTGGGGTCCCGACCCCAAGGTTGAGAATAGCTACTGAAGAGCACTTAAAGTGAGCCCACAGTGAGCCTGTAGCACTCTGCTGGGGGGTTACATTTAAACATGTAGTATTAACAAAGTTTCAATAATTTTCACAGTTCAAAGTTGTTTGGTTAATGTTGAAAATGGCAAATAAGTATTTGTTTCATCAACTTTAAATGAGGAAAACATTCTGTCTCTAGATACAATATGTGTTTCTGTTATGTCTTTGTTGTGTACATCATTTTTCACTGAATTTATTATAAATAAATAAAAAACAACTCCTGAATCTATATGTATCGTTTTGGATGTCCTAGTGATTTTTTAAGTCCGGTTCAGGGACCCAAAAGGTGAAAGGTTTTCACATTTTTAGATTTACCAAATTATTATGACATTTCATAGATAAACAAATATTATTTAAAATTTTATTTTTAAAAAAAATGTACATAGATTATGCTCTAATCAATAGAATTTTATATTTAAAATAATCTGATTTTTTTTTTTTTTTTTTTAAGTAAGACTTTCTTTGATACATTTGTGTATTTATGTTCCGAAATGCATCTCGAATTAACACTTGTCACTTGATTTAATTAATGTAAATTGTTTTAGGGGAACTCTGTGTGGATTTTAAATACTTATTTACATATTTGTAGATGTGTAAAGATAAGCCAAGTCAACTATTTTAACGGATATCCTGACTGATATCTCAGTCGGCCGATATTTGCCTCTCACAGATATATCAATATCGGCTTTTATGTCGTCTCATATGAAAATCTTTTTACAGACCATAAAATGTTGAAAACTATGCTTGTTGTGATTTAAAAATGATTTGTTTGTTTTTTGTTATTCTTAACTTAAATGGTCGGGAATTGACTGATACTAAACACAGAGAACAGATGTTTATTTAGCCATTTATTTAGTTTTTGTTTTCTGTTTTCATTTCAGAATTGGTTGATTTCATTTTGCAGAATGTTAAATATTCTTTAATTATGTTATTTGTTTTCTGTCTGTGGTCTGTTGCTGCCGTATTGATAATTGGTGAATTTTGTCCTCTCTAAAATTGGTATCGGTTGCAAAAATCCCGTATTGTTCGGCTCTTTTGGATCTTTTTTGGGTTCCCTGGCTGACGGAAGACTTCTTTCATCAAGCGATAACTTTTTATGCTTTTTACATGCTGAATGACTTGTTCCCAAGAAACTTATGAGCACATTTCTGGCATTCACAAGATTTGAAGTGGTGCTTCTGAGCGTTTAATTGTGGAGAAACTCGGTTTAAGTGAGATTTGTTTAAAAAATGAATCAATAAGTGGATGAACTTGGATGATTGTGTGTCGACTTCCAGTTTCTCTAATGACTACGGTTAAAGAAAAGGATCTCACCAAAGAACTCCTGGCGGTTCTCGTCCCTCCCAGCTCCGACTCCTGGATCCTCCTGAGGTTTCCCGGGGCCCCCGGCCGAGCAGGGCCCCATCGTGGTGGTGCTCGGTTTGGAGAGCGCCGTCAGGGCCAGAGACTGCTCCTTCAGCATGAGGCCCTCCAGGAGCCCCCCGCCCGTCAGCGCAGCGTCCCTCAGGAGGAGCCGGGTGAGCTCCTCCTGGTAGCGGGTGCCCGGCAGGTCTGAGTAGCGGGCCCTGTCCCCCACCACGGCCCCGTCTCTGCCTCTGACTCCTGCCTGCTGGTCGTCCCACCACTCGGGGCCGGCCGGGTAGCACGCGGCCCCCGGGCTCCCCACGGCCGGCGGGTAGGAGTGTCGGCTGTCGTACGCGCCGGGACGCATCCCTCCGTCCAGGTACTGAGTCCAGGCCTCCACGGGGGTCACCCCGGCCCGGCCCGGGGCCCCGTAGCCCGCCACAGAGCCCCCTGTCTGCATGGAGGGGGACTGCTGCTGCGGGGGGCCCCCGGAGGCGGAGTAGCGGGAGTCGTAGCCCAGGCTGATGCCGCTGGTCCGGTTGCTGCTGCAGCGGCTCCCCATGGGGCTCCCCCCCGCCGCCGCCGCTGGCCGTGCTGGAGGCGAAGCTGGACCGGGGGCTGACCAGCACCGACTCCTGCAGGCTGAAGGAGGAGCAGGGGCTCAGGGTGGGCCCCGGGGGGTAGAAGAAGCCCCCTCCCACGCCTCCCCCGGGCACATCAGATGTGCGATGTGGTGGGTGGGAGAGGGAAGCGGGCCGGGGGCTCTCCCACAGCTCGCTCCCCGTGCTCAGACGCTTGTAGAACAGCGCCTCCTGCAGCGAGAGGCGTTTGTGCCTCTCGGGCTCCGGGAGGTACCCGGGCTCCGCCAGGCCGCCCCTGGGGGCCGAGCCGTAGCCCGAGGAGGGGGGGTACGGCGGGGGAACGGAGAGAGGCGGCGGCTGGGAGAGGAGCTGCTGCCGCCTGACCAGCTGCTGCAGCTCCAGGGAGTAGCGCCGCTGGTTGAGGGACCCCTTGGAGCCGAACGCCCCCATAGGGTCGCACTCAGGGCCCAAGCCGGACTCACGCCTCAGGTGGGAGTCCACGCCCTCGCCGAGGTAACAGGAAGCTCGCTGCTGGGGGGAGCGACGCCTCAATGGCGCCAAGGTGGAAGGGTGGAGTGGTTGCTCGCCATCTTGAGGTATGGCACCTCCTGTGGAGGACGGCGGCGGCGGGGTGAGGAGCTGAGAGGGAGCCATCCCTCCTCCTCCTCCTCCTCCTCCTCCTCCTCTGCCACTCGCTGGAACACATGCATCGCTTGTGGTTGCAGAGGCAAGCGAGAACTGGCCGGGTCTGGAGGGCGAGGCAGCTGCAGCGCTGGGAGCTGGTGGCAGACCGCCGCCACCGCCACCGGAGACGCCAGTGTTGGCGTTGCTGTTATTAGAGTTGTTGGCAGAGTCGTGCTTTTTCTTTGAACTGTTGAATTTCACACTGCCCGAGTCCGTTAGCTTTAACTTCTCCAATAACTTGCTTATGGGCCTGTCCATGATGAAGTCAATCTCACAGCTCGCCCCTTTAAATTACAGATCAATGAGCTCAGATACAGTGTGGGTAGATATACAGCAAGGTGTTCAAGTTAATCTACAGTTTTCACTACGACACATTAAAATTAAGATCAAATTCTTACCAATAAAGTAAAAAATGGCCTTGAAACTAGCACAAAGCTTTAAAAAAAGAACCCTTATATACACAGAATAAATACAAAACAGATAAATAAGACTTTTTTAAGACATTTCAGGGTGGTTGCATGACTTAAGTCCTCTGAGTCATCTGGTTTGCCCTCATGTGGAGAAGCCACAGGCACAGGTAGGCTGTGGTGAGGCAGAATCCATCGGATTATTAGACAATTACTAACACTTCAAGTCAATCCAGACAGGAAATGGGAGAAACATACATCCAGGACACTTCGGCGTGACCTATGGTCGCGGAGGGCCTCCTTTGTGGACCCTCATGTGGCCCCACATCTGCATCTTCGCTACAAAGTCTGAAATAAACTTCAGTAAAGTTTGATCTCTTGGTTATCCAGTGCGGCGTGTTGGGGGGGAAGTCTCTCTGTTTAAATTTCCCTTTTAAGAAAAAAAGAAAGACACAAAGCAGGCGATCACAGCTTCATGTGGGTCCAGTGTAGACTAGAAAATAAATCCGTCTGTGCACAGATAGTCACCCGACGTCTGCCATTCATCTCAAGGAGAAATGTGCGCGTAAAAAAACAACTAAAACATGATTTAGTTTAAGTCAGGCGACAGAAAAAGCCACAGACACATACGGGACCCGTCTGACTCCTCAGTCCGTCCGTCCATCCGCCTGTCTGCGCTCGGCTGCTTTTATCATTCCCGTTTTAAAGCAGAAAGCCCGTCCTGACTCGGTGGTTAGTAGCGGAGAAGTTTGGCCAGAGCCAGAGGAGAGAAGTGAGGAGAACCCGGCGCTCCGTCCCGGTTCCTCCCTGCACACCGCTGCTGCACTAAACGAGCCGCTCCGGATAAATAAAATCCTCCCCGTGTGCTTTGCACGGTCGACAACTTTGTTTCTTTCTTTCTTCCCCCTAAATAATTACTTACCTCCCCCCTCTTTTCTTTTTTACAACAGTGTCGAGCTACTAGTTCCGGTTACAGCTTTTCAAAATAAACTCGCTGGCAACCGTTATACTAAGGCGAGACACCACAGGTAATATATATATACATATATATATATATATATATATATATATACACACACACACACACACACACACACACACACACACACACAGTCATGGAAAAAAATATTTGACCACCCTTGTTTTCTCTCATTTCTTGTTCATTTTAATGCCTGGTACAACTAATGGCACAATTGTTTGGACAAATATGATTATAACAACAAAAATAGCTGATAAGAGTTTAATTTAATAGCTGATATTTAGACATTTTCCATGGTTTTCTTAATAATGATTTTGGTTATTATCAAGAAAACCATGGAAAATGTCTAGATATCAGCTCTTAAATTAAACTCTTACATGTCCTATCCTATCTTATCATATCTTATGAGACACACACAAATGTCTTGATGCAAACAACCTGCTGGAGAAGTTTCATAGTGATATATATATATATATATATATATATATATATATATATATATATATATATATATATATATATATATATATATATATATATATATATATATATATATATTAATAATCTATTTATTTTATTATTTACTATTATTAGGCCTACTATTCACCTATAGTGTCGTCACTTGAACTAAACAAAACCTCAAACAATTCGTGGTACATTTTTAGTTTAGTTATCACAACAACAAAAATATTTCTGCCCATTAATTTTTTGACAGTTTTATAGTTATGGTGACACCGACGTGGTTATTTATTATATTTTCCCTCTCTGATAGTAGTCCATGCAGTGCTTTTATTGTGAAGGCGTCCCGCGGAGCGACCGTTGCCCCGTGGTGTCGGTTGGTGCAGCTTGTCTCCGCTGCGGCGGATCGTCCCCCACAGGCCGGGACACCTTTCCGCCAGACATGGCTGTTTCGTCATTCATACGCAAAACTCCCCCAGAGGATGAGCCCCTCCGCCAGGACCGAGACCTGCTGCACACCACGGAATATCAAAATAAGGCTTCAAGGCTGAACAGAGGTGGAGCAAAGTCACTGCTCTGCAAGTCACAAGTAAGTTTAAAGTCTTTGCACTCGAGTCCCAAGTCCTCAACTTTGACTTTCAGTCCAAAACAAGAAGGAATCATAATGAGAAAGATCTTTATTGTCATTATACTCAAGTACAAATAAATTGTGGATGGTTTCTCTCCATGTACATATAAAAAAACACACAATGCATACATATAATAACTATATTTATTATATATTATATCTATATAGAAATATAGACATACAATATAGAAAATAAAACATATATTTAGGACATAAATTAAAAAAATGTATAAAGATACATAATAACATACATAATAAAAAATACATAAATAAAAGACAGAAAATGCCATTATTACGACAGAATAATAACACTTTCTCTTTTTAATTAAACATTTTTGAGGGGCATATAAGTGTCAATGCTGGGGTGAGAAGTGTTTATTTTAGTTGATTTGCAGAATGATGGGAAATTAATTGATTCACAGGAGGACAAATCAACTTGTTTATGTTTACAGTGTTAAAAGAAATTGTAAAAAAAAAAAAATCCATAAAAGATTAAAAATATGAATCATCAAAAGTAATAAATAAATAGATAAATAAAATGTACAAAGTCTGGCACTAAACACTTACCATCAAACAACAGAAAGTAATTTAACAGATACATTTTTTGAAAAAGGATAATATACACATATACACATATATATATATATAGATAATATACACACATATATATATATATATATATTTATTTATTTTCCGTAGAATAACTAATGTTTTTTCAAACTCTATGATAGTAAGTATTTGGCAACTTTTGCTTTTTTTTAACATTAAATTTAAAGTTTTAATCAGAAAACTTTAAATTTAGCAATGTGATGTGTATTTTTTTTTCAATTCACTGTAATTTAACATTCAAGACGATTTATCATAAAATAAAAATGTTTTTAAAAATCCATAGTGTCCCATTATATTAATTTACAGATTTCAATTTCCATTTAATGGTTAAATTTGTAATAATTTCCTTTTTATGGCATTTGCACCGTAGGTAGAAACCCCCTGTAAAGTAATGCAGTACATTTCTGGAAAATAACTTTTTTTTTTACAGTGTAAGAAAATAAAGTTTCTGTGGGAAAGCTACATTTGTTTTTATTTTTTTCCTGTTGGAACATCTATGAGCCATTCATTGATATTAAAGTCAAGTTTCAAGTCTTTTCTGAAGTCTAAAGTCATCAAATGTGTGACTGACTCCAGTTCAGATCTCTGCTCTTCAGCTTCAAACTAGTATTTTGTGGGGAAAAATAACCCAACGTCCACTCACTGGATTTCTTCAGAATCCTTCAGCCACAGGAGTCGACCACTGCCAAACCAAAATAAATATGTTTCCACTGAGTTTCTGCCGTTTTAAAGGAAGACTTCGTGGCCACAGCTGAGCTCACGTCTCTTCAGTATTTTCAGCTTGAAACGTCTGCGAGGTTTGACAGTGATGGAAGAAGATCTTTTAAATTAAAAGTAGTAATAGCACAGTTTAAAAATAATCTGCTGGATTGAAGTCGGCTTTAAGTTCCTCATTCAAAATCCTACTAAAATAAAAAATATAACATATAAGCCTGATTTATCACTGGATTATCATATATACTTTTTAAACAGAAAGGTATCTAAATGTAACATAATATATCACAATTTATTATTTAAAGTTGGAACAATATTTGGAAGCCAATTTAACTAAAGGCTGCATGTTAATGTTAATGTTAAACAATAATTATATATATATATATATATATATATATAGTCATAGAAAAAATTATTAGACCACCATTGTTTTCTTCAGTTTCTTGTTCATTTTAATGCCTGGTACAACTAAAGGTACATTTGTTTGGACAAATATAATGATAACAACAAATCATTATCAAGAAAAACATAGAAAATGTCTAGATATCAGCTCTTAAATTATACTCCTTTGATATGTAGTTGAGTAGAAGTATAAAAACACACAAAATGGGAATATTCAAATAAAGTAAAAGTGCTTTAACATTGTACTCATATAGTTTTACACTGTGAAGCTTAAGGAGGCTGTAAATGTGTCTATTTATAGTTTTTTTGACTGATATTTAATTATGAAATAAGACACATTTGACTACTTAGAAGCAAAGTGCATCACAATAAAAGACACAATAAATGGTGCTAATGTTGATGTGCGTGTTGGGTCAGCACTTTGACTCAATACTTTTAGGATTTTAAATCCATTATGTAAATGTTTATTATGACGGAGCTCTGGTTGCAGATGTATTCATGTGGTTTGGCACAGAAGTAAACCCTGAACTGGCCTCCGAGCCAAACCACCACTATAAACAATCCTGTTTTCAGAAAAGCCATTATTTTGTTTTCCTGGTGTAACCCTAACCCCTGAATAACAACCTGAGCTGAACCTGCTGCTTTACTCATAATAGGGCTGTTTCCACTATAGTCCAATACCTGGAATGAGGCGGGTCTTACTCGCCGAAATTTGAATATGAGTCGTTTGGAGCAGACTTTTCTCGTCCCTGTAGAAGAGCAGGGCCGTTTTTCTCCCCTGAAAAAAAAGCCTGGTTGCTGATTGGATAGAACGCTAAACAGGATGTGACGTAGTACTCGACGCCACAACAGCAACATACGCCATTTGTAAAAGCCGGCGAAGCAGTGTTACCGACTTAGCGACTTTGTTGCTATTTTTAGCAACTTTTCAGACCCCCTTAGAGACCATTTTTCAAGAAAGCAACTGGAGACAAATCCAGGGACTTTTTCTGGTGTTATTGGAGACTTTTGGAGACTCATTCTTACTCTTCTTAACGAGCCGCGGGGCCGGAGGCTCGTTAAGAAGAGTAAGAACGAGTTGAAGCGGCACAGTCCTCCTGCAGCAGTCTCTCCCAGCTGCAGAGCCGGAGGGGATGTTAACCCCTTAGCGTCCAGTCTGCAAATCGCTAACAGGCTAACAGTTAGCTCTGTAGCAGTACAGTGTGTATGTGCTAACAGGCTAACAGTTAACTCTGTAGCAGTACAGTGTGTATGTGCTAACAGGCTAACAGTTAGCTCTGTAGCAGTACAGTGTGTATGTGCTGCTGCTGCAGGAGGTGTTCACTTAGAGATCTCTGTTTGTTTACAACAAGCACTGGAGACTCTGTGCACAGTTAGTGATGCAGGTTAATTCACTGTCACTATGAATACTTATAAAAATATTTATGAATACTATTATTATTCATTAATTTTATTACTATGTTATATATTAATATTTTTAAATTATATCATATTAAATGACATCTTTTCATCTATCTTCTATCTTTCATCTATCTTTTCTCTCATCTCCCTATTCCCTATTTCCCTAAAAAATACATAAATAAACAATTACATAAATAAATGTAAAAATGCATAAATACATTTTACAAGTATTAAAGCAAATTAAAATTAAATGCATAAAGAAATGTAGTTTAAAAAATAAAAATGTGAAAATATGCAAAGGAAAAATAATACTTTAATAAATAATTATGTGAATAAATACATGTAAAAAAATACATGTTTTTAAAAAAAAACTGATTAAAGCAAATAAAAATAATTTTGTTTTTGTTTTTTAAATAGTTAGAAGAAGAGGCATTTAATTTATTCTTACCTTTTTACTGTTGAAAAAAAAATTAACAATAACGAGATCTTTATATATGGGTCAGTGACAAATAAGGGTTGGCAAGATGTCAAATTGTGTAACCACAATAAAAGGATAAATATTAAATACTTCATCCACCTACATTGTATTTAAGTGGACTTATACATATTATTACTTAATTTATTTATTTTTTTCATTTCTACATTTACACAAAATTCTTCAATTTTGAGCAGAACATATTCTAAATACAACCATTTTTTTCTAACATTTTGACAAACTATTTAAAAATGTATTATACCATAGTGTTGCAATGTAAACGTGGATTGTATTTTTTCTCATTTTAGTTCACATTTATTTCCCTGTATATAATCAGATTTTTATGGGGAAAAAACGACTGGTTACACCAACTGACACTGGGTTAGATCACGTCATTGACCCATATGCATATGTTTATACGTCATTGTTTTCTCTACATCTGTTTTAAACATTTCTAATCGCTGTTATTCAATATTACAAATCGTATGAAACTGCGTCGTTCAGGCAACGGCACTACTTTATTGTACCACCAGCCTGTGGAATGCGCGGAGGGACACGGCGGAGTGAGGCGGCGGGTGGATTTTTTCGGCGTGTGTGAGTTGTCCAGGAGGATCCAGAGTAAACATCCCGCCGCTGCTTCACTGACCGGCACTAGTCAGACATGACGCCGTCTGTTTTACGGCAGTTAACGGACACATTAAAACACAAGCAGGTCCTGCTAGAGTCCCAGAGTGTTTAAATAGGCCCTGTGGGCTTTTCTCTGCCCCGGAGCCCTCTCCACGGAGCCTCTCGTGGCCCCTGCGGTTCACCGGAGTCCTGCAGCAGACTCTCTGCGTGGCGCTCACCTCTCAGGCTGCGAGTGGGAACTTGCCTGAAAAGCTAACAGAGAAATTCTTCTGGGCTTAGTAGCGGAGCACTTCATACCAAAACAATACTTTGAAGAGCTGAGAGAGCTGCGGCTCTGTGTTTCTGCTCCACAGTCACGTCTGCAGCGTGATATTTACTGAGAAATCAAGTCTCAGTCCTCATATATAATATCAGTGGGGGGGGGGGGGGGGGGGGGGGGGGGGGGGGGGGACTGGGGACGGTTGCAACACTTTGCATATCTGTCAGTTAGTCAGAGACCAACCCAATGTTTACATACTCAACTGTCTGCTAATTACTCATACCATTTATAGATCAATATATATGGCATACTGATAATAATATACATATATACATATTTGTACATGTTTACATATATATTATGGTATGTATGCACACCCTGCACAGGCTAAATAATACACATTGCTATGTTATTATTATTACTACTACTACTACTACTATTATTATTGTATACATGTACTGTTGCTGCCATTACTATTATAACTATGTACTGTGACATACTACTATTATTATATTGGCCTTATTATACATTATTATTATTATTATTATTAATAATAATAATAATAATATACTGTTTATTTAATAATATAATTTAAAATACATTATATTTACAATATTATATGTACCTCCTAGAACCCTTAGATTATTAACACACTGAGTTGTGGAAATAATTTAATTTACGTAATGATGCAAAAATGTAAAAAAAAATAATAATAAAATAAATAAACAAGATAATTATTTGCGAGATGTTATTTCTTGTTTAATTACTGTTTTTTAAAATGAAATGATCTATTTATTTTCATATGTGTTCCTACATTTATTTATTCTTGTATGTATTTATGAACATTTAAATACTTTACTTAATTCAGTATTCATTTATTACTTTATTTGTTACGCAGAGGTTGGGACCCCCTACATTATTAGCAGACAGAGTTAGAAAATAAATAAATAAAGTTTTGCAAAAAAGTTTTAATGAGATATTACACATAGGTCTTGTTTAATTATCATTTGTTAAAATGTATTTATTCTAAATGTATTCCTACATTTATTTGTTCATTCATTCCTCAATTTATTAATGTTTTTTTATACTTTATTTATATCAGCATTCATGTATTATTTCATTTGTTTCTCTATTTATACTTGTATTTATTTATTTATTTATTTATTTATTTATCAATCAATCTGTTAAAGTTCAACTGTACTTTATTAAATTATTCAGAAGTGTCACAACATGATTGAGTGAAAATGATGATTTATATGTTTACTATTTTCTTGTGATATTCTGGATATTGTGACTTCTTCAGTCTTTTAATAATAACCCTGTCTAATAAAACACACGTCTTTCAAAACGTTTCAGTTTCGAGCTGAGCTCACCCTGATGACATCATCATGACATCATCAGGGGTTTTCTTCTCAGACTTGACAAGGCACATCCAGAGCCTCGGGACATCAAACAGCTGAAAACTTCCTTCATGTCGAGGCTCATGAATTCACCCTTTAATGTGTTAATGAAACTCTAACAGCTTATTTCCTTTTCACATCACAGATCAGTCAGTTACAGCAGCACAAAGACAGAAAGGAGTAAAGATTAATGCAGAGGATAGAAATAGTGAAACAAACTAAATAACTAACTAAACTTTAAGTGCTAAATAAATAAAGGTATAATTATATAGTATATGATGTGGTGAACTAGTGAAACATATAATATTATATTCTTTAATGCCGTACACTCAAAAAAATGTTTTGTTGAATGAACATAATTTTATTATGACAAGTGGTTGCACGAAATAATTTTATCTGAATCTAGATATTTTTATTATGTTGACTGGACTTATACATTTTAAGTACATTTTAATAAATTATATGATGTAATTCTTTCTCAATTATTTTGAGTTAATTTTACTCAAATTTTCTTAGTAAATCCAATTAAACCCACTTTAAATGAACTTAAATAAATTGTGTATGTTTTTTAAATATATTGTGCTCTTTCAAATCAATTAAAATGTTTAAATTGTACCTTTTTTTAATTAAGTTGATTCTAATTAAATATTTTTTAGCTATCATACATGACAGGGAACCACAAGATGTGTAGACCACCAACTTTAATATGATACAAACAAAACAACACAAGAAAGCAGAAACACAATGCTCAGATTCTGTCAACCATAATAATCATAAGGATGGAATGAACAGTCTAAACTGTTTTGAAATTTGGATGAACTTAATTTTTTTTTCGAGCTACATTTAATTAAATAAAATAAGATTGTCATAATTTTGACAATATTGAAATTACATGTATTTTATAAGTGGAGTTAAATAACACACAATTTCCATTAAAATATGCTTAAATAATATATGTAACATTTACTAAGGGTCAAAATCACTTTTTCCAGTGTATAGTATAGTCTGAGGTAGTCAAGATGTTGTATTCATAATAATATACCCTAGTATAGCCTAGTATAGGATAGTAAAAAAGACAAAGAGAACCTCAGATTCAATATGGTAAAGTATATTATGTAAATAATATCATACATATAATAGGATATGAAGAATAATAGGAAAAGAAGAATAGAAAAGGGGAAAAACAACAAAATAATGCTTAAAGTAAATAAAAATAAAAACATAAAGATATGTCATTTAGAAAAATAAAAATGGTGAAATAAATCTTGGAAAATATGCCAACGACAAATAATACTTAAATAAATAATTAGGCGAATAAATTCATGTAAAAATGAGTAAATGGTTTTTTTTTAAACTGATTAAAGCAAATAAAAATAAATGCCTAAAGAAAACTTAAAGAAAAAATAAAAATGATGAGGTAAATATGGGAAAATATACCAAGGATAAATAATACATAAATAAATACATGTATAAATTAATAAATACATTTAAAAAAAAGTATTAAAGCAAATAAAAAGAAATGCATAAATAAATGTAGTTTAAAAAAAAAGATGCCATGGATCAATAATACATAAATAAATGAATATCTACATTTCAAAAATAATTAAATACAATAAAAATAAAAGCATAAAGAAATGTAGTTTGAAAAATGGTGAAATGATGATTAAATATGGTACATTTTGCCAAGAAAAAAAATACATAAAATAGTTACATAAATAAATACATGTAAAAATGAATAAATACATTTTAAAATGTGTTAAGCAAAAAAAAAAAAAAAACATAAGGATATGTAGTTTAAAAAATAAAACTGGTGAAATAAATATGGGAAAATATGCCAACAACAAATAATAAATAAATAAATAATTATATAAATAAATACATGTAAAATTGAATAAATACTAATTTGAAAAAATATTAAAGCAAAATAAAATGAATAATAATTAATAATTATAAAATAAAAACGAATAAAAATAAATGTGAACATTTTATCAATGTATAAATGTATTTTAGAATGAATACAAAATTAATATATGTATTTTTTTAATTATGATGCCCTCATGTTAAACTCTCCATTGATATAAACAGCCTGATCATCACAGTGGTAAATAATAGATAAATACATACATGTATAAATGAATAAATCATTTTAAAAAAAGTATTAAAGCAAATAAAAAGAAATGCATAAAGAAAAGTAGTTTCAAAAATAAAAAAGGTGAACTTAATATGGGAAAATATGCCAAGGAGAAATAATACATAAATAAATACATGTATAAATGAACAAATACATTTTTAAAAAAGTAATAAAGCAAATAAAAATAAATGCATAAATAAATGTAGCTTAAAAAATAAAAAGGGTGAAATAAATATGGGAAAATATGCCAAGGAAATAAATAAATAAAATAAAAATGAAAGCATAAAGAAATTTAGTTTGAAAAATTGTGAAATTATATTTATAAATATGGTAAATTTTGCCAAGAAAAAAATACATAAAATAGTTACATAAATAAATACATGTAAAAATGAATGAATACATTTTAAAATTTGTTAAAACAAATAAAAATAATGCCAAAATGTTATCAATAAATTAAAAAAACATTTTAGAATGAATACAAATTAATATATATATATATATATATATATATATATATATATATATATATATATATATATATATATATACACACACACACACACAGTCTATGGCTAAAATAATAAACAGTGTGTCTTTGGCGCCTCCTGGTGGTCAACACTGGGTACTGCAGCCAAACATGGCGGCCCCCGTGAGGACGTTGTGCTGTTCAGGTGAGACAGAGGTTATTCACTCAATCTACTGTTTATAAAACCCGACAGAACTTTAAAGTGTAGCTTTGTTATTGTTAATATCTTCTTGTACCTGTCGCTGACTTTAATAAAGCTGCCTGTTTGAATAAAAGCCTAAATACAGTAACGAGTGTGGAGGCTAAAGCTAATGCTAACAGCTCTGTCATACCAACGGTAGCAGTTATTCTCAACTGAAACACAGAGGACAGAAATTAACCACATTTACCTGGTTTTACTGACTAACTACAGATCTGTTTCTGCTCATAAAATCATATTGAAGTGTTGAAAGTGTTTGCTGTAGATTTGAGGTGATTGTGGGTGTCTAAAAGTGATTATTTTGGCTTGTGTACGTGTTGTTTTGCAGTGTTGAGGCTCTCCAGCAGGCAGTTCAGCACCACATGTGGAGTTCAGGCTGGAGAGAAATGGAGGAAAGAGTAAGTTTACACACTGGTTCTTATAATTATATAGTAAAAAAACGGATTGTTTCAGTGCTGTCGATGATCCCAGGAACTCCAGTCTGTGAGATCAACTAGTTTGACCTTTATGCAACCTGTACATCAGAAGACTTTGAAAAGACTCACTTTAGAGTTTTAGTCTCACACTGAGATTTTAGACAGACTGTGAATCTTGCAGGTTACCTATTTACAAGACTACAACTAGATTCTTATAGCAGTTTTCCCCATCATGCTCTTAGTAAATACTTACGAAATGGAGTAGAAGCAATTCAATTCAATTAAAACAACTTTATTAATCGCACAAGGAGATATTCATTTTGAGCAGCAGGTTGTCGTGGTTCATATGGCCCACATGGCCAACAACAAATAATCAATACATAAATAGTCGACACAACACACATCAGACAACATGGAGCTTAGAATGAACCCATTAGAAAAATAAATAAAAAGAAAAATAAATAAAAACCCAATGAAGAGTTTAAAAGTCTTAGTGCAAGGGGAACGAATGATTTGGAGAAGCGATTTGTTTTACACCTAGGAAGGGCATAACGGCGCCCTGAAGGTAACAGAGAGAGTTCACCCGCAAGGACATAGAAGTTGACTATTTTACAGTAAAAATAGATATAAGGAAGAATAAAGGAAAGGATCATTTAGAAATGAATTCATGATATACATTTATGTCCTCATGGATCACAAGTTAAATCACTTTATTCTACATGTCCCTCATTTAAAACGTCATTAATAATAAAGTGTTTTGTAATAACTAGATCCTGTTAAAAACATTAAATTCTGCTCCTCAGAGACACTGTGAAGACATGATTGATTCTGCTGAGACCAACGGTCACATGACAAATATTCACTGAAAATCTGTTTACACAGAGCTGAGAGGAGAGGACAGGAGAGGTTGCAGAAATGTGAATAATTTAATATGTATAGCATGTGGAGACACATTTTTTTTTAAATTTCATGACACTTGTGGGCACTTGGAAAAGTGTTGTGTGTATATATTCCATTTAATTTTTAAAAATAAGTAATAATCAGGTCTTTTTCATTCTTGCATTTATTATTTTTTTATGCATTTTTATTTATTAATTTATTTATTTCAGCATCCATTTATTTCTTTATTTGTTAAGTTAATCTTATATTTATTTCTA
Organism: Centropristis striata; assembly: GCF_030273125.1. NCBI lineage: Eukaryota > Metazoa > Chordata > Actinopteri > Perciformes > Serranidae > Centropristis > Centropristis striata. The sequence goes on along the minus strand of NC_081533.1, from coordinate 5,160,040 downwards.
TTTTTTTAATCTGTGTATTTTTTTTTCTAAGATTCTTGCAAATCTGTGATGTCAGCAGATAATAGCTATTCCTTGTTGCCACCCAGTCCTCCCATTGTTGGTGTTTGAAATGTTTTCCAGACAACACTTCCTTCCTCACGACTATGAAAGATTTTTAATTCTGTAACATTTGTGTTTTCTTGCAGACATGGACTTGCCCGCAGCGGCTCAGAATACGGCCCTATGACAGATCTGCCTGACTGGTCCTTTGCAGGTATTTTGTTTATTTCGACCTTTAGTTGCAGGTATTTTTTAAGCAACAGAACCCTAATTCAGAGCTCATATTAGGAAGTAGTCAACAGTGATTCACACTTTCCTTTCTGAAAATAATACTTCACCCTTACAGTAATCATTTGCATATCAGTTACTCACCTCATGTTTCCTGGAATTTATAAGGAAATCTGCCTTCTGAATCACACTTGTTCGAGCTCGCACGGCGCCTCGGCAACCATGAAATCTAGTGACAGAAGTGTTTTTAAATGGTAAAAGTATGCAAAAATGCATGTGTTTGGGAAGCAGTGTTCATACAGCTGAATGCATGAGACTTAAATTAAACTGTCTTGAGTTGTGTGAAAGCTTTAAATACATGTTTTATAAAATAGTTTTGCTGTAAAACATAGTCTACATTCACTTGAATGTATCAAGAATTTACTCAGTGTTTGGATTCTTCATTCACCGTGGATGCATGCAAAAAAAACACAATTTTTATGAAGAATTCAAGGTAACGCGAGGTGAGTAATTGATGTATAAAACTGTAATTTTAAAGGTGAAGTATTCCTGTATATCCAGGATAATTTTCAAATGCCAAAACAGGTTTGTTTCTTCTCTTCTTCTCTGAAATATTTTGGGGGGAAAAGTGACCATGTTGTGATGTTTGTGTGTCTGGACAGACGGGAGACCTGCACCTCCACTGAAGGGCCAGATGAGGAGAAAGCAGGAGAGGGAAGCTCAAGCTGTGAGTATCAACATATTTATCTGAACCCCACCAACCTGCAGACGGGACTGAAACATGTTTGCTTTAAAAGATCACCAATAATACACCGTTTATTGGAGAAAGAAACTGTAAAAACATGCCTTATCCTTGAAATTTGGACTTTCTGACACAGGTTACAAAAGTTTCTGTTAGAAAAAGTAACCAAAACGAAGCATTAAATTGGATATTTCTGTCAAAATCACTTTATTCTACATGTCATTTAAAACGTTTCCAAAAATAAACTGTTTTTAATAACCAGATCCTGTTAAAAACATTAAATTCTGCTCCTCAGAGACACTGAAGACATGATTGATTCTGCTGAGACCAACGGTCATGTGACAAATATTCACTGAAAATCTGTTTACACAGAGCTGAGAGGAGAGGACAGGAGAGGCTGTAAAAATGGAAATAGTTCAATATGTATAACATGTGGAGACCCAATATTTTCCCCCAATATTCATGAATCTTGTGGGCACTTGGAAAAGTGTTGTATATAGATAAATTCAATTTTATTCCAATTTTTAAATATAATTTATCAGAGAAGTTTAAGTTCCATTTATTTTTTATTTTTTTTATGATTTATATCATAACTGTTATTCTGCACAAAAGACATTTTTGAGTTGTTCCCACTTCTAGCCATGATTGTGCTGCAGGACTTATATTATAGATTTTATATATATTTATATATTGCAGTAAAATACAAGGCCACAGTGAGTAAAATTTAAAAAGAGCAACAAAAAACACCCTGAAACAGTTTGTTGGGGTTCAGAGGGTTAAAGCTTCTTCTTTATATATATATATATATATATATATATATATATATATATATATATATATATATATATATATATATATATATATATAGACACACTTTTGTCTGTAACCTTGCTGTTGTTCCTCACAGAGACGCATCGTGATGCTGAGCTCGGAGATGGACAGAGGAATAGAGGCGTGGAGGGAAAAACTGGAAGAGGCCAAAAGAGCGGAGGAGCACAAAAAGTCTCTTTTACTGAAACCTAAAGGGCAGTTGTTAAGGAAGAAAAAATCTAGTTGAATTAACATGTTCTGACCATGTCGTCACGTCTTTATTCTGTGGATACCAGTGTATCGAATATATTTATGAAGACTCTTCGGGTTCTTGCCTGCTTTAGAATTTGTGTTTTTCACTAATTTCTGCAATAAATGTTCTGATTTATAATTGAAATGTGAATCTGGATCATTTAAACAGAGTGAATGTCTCTCAGCTTCCACTAGAATGCAGCATTTCACCGTCTGTTTGAGGCGGTGTGACGGCTCAAACGCCATTTTGTCTGGTGTTGGGGCTCAGAGAGGAGTTTTGTTGGGCAGCAGAGGAAGGGAGGAGCTGGGGAACATAAAGTCGCTCTGATTCAGGACCTCGCTCTGTGTGTGTGTGTGTGTGTGTGTGTGTGTGTGTGTGTGTGTGTGTGTGTGTGTGTGTGTGTGTGTGTTTAAAGAGAGCGAGGGGTTCACACCTTGGCATGTAACTCCGTGTTATTACTCGAAATACATGACGAGTGTTGGGTCAAGACCACCTCAGTAAAGCAGCTCGGTTAACTTCAATTAGAGGGCCAATAAAAAACAAATCTCATGTGACGCCATCATTAGAATAAACCTCAATTTACACCGTTTAGTAGACGAATGTGTGCCAAGAAAAAAACTGATGTTTGAGGACAGAAACGGGTGTTTCCAAGAAAACATTTCAGCTCTCATCAAAGCTTTGTGTTACTCATTTAAACACATTAATGTATTTTTCTGCTGCTGCTAGGGTTCTTTGGATCAAAACAATAACAAAAGACAGACGGGTCATGTTGTTGTCTTCTCAGTCAGGATTCCTTCATCATTCAGGAGGTTTTTACCAGGAGCTGAATTATCCGCAGAGGTCTCCTCCACGCCAAAACAAAATGACTCATTGATTTAAATGGGTAAAAACACAGAATAAAGCAGTTTTACATTAAAAATCTGTGTTTTTTTCAATGCTGTTTGGTTCACACAGGATGTTCGGGAGGGGCTGACGTTTACTCATTTGTTTCTCGAATTACTTCATATCCGGACGCCCGATGACTAAATCTTACTTCTGGTTAAACTAAATAATTCAAAACATACAAGATCCAAAAAGTTTGTAGCTTAAAAACAGGATAAAAAGTCCATTTATGACCATTTCTGGCGCCCCTGATGCCATGAGCAGGCCTTAAAATGACACTGACTGACAGTAAAATGATAAATTTCTCCTGGTTTTAAAACTATTCTCTAAATAGTTCTAAAAGCATTTTGGATAATCTTTGTACTCAACAAAATATATAACATATTATATGGTGTTGTTGTTTTGAGATGTGTTGATGCAGAAAAGTTGCACATTATACCTTTAAATCGACTTGTTTTTCGTGCTGCATCTCTGACAATAAAAGAGGAAAAAGTCAGATTGTGAGTGTGGCGTTCTGCAGCCTGCTGTCTGGAAAGATGATTATCTGACTGCAGCCAAGTCTGCAGAAAGTTGCATCCCACAGAAAGCGATATTTTCTGGCGTATCAGCTCAAATTTTTAAGCTCGGAGAAATCAAAATCGAGCTGCAGAGACGCTCTCTCTGCATCTTTTGCATCTTTTGATGTTAAAAAACACAGTTAAAGTATGAAAAATGAAATCTAATTCCAGTTGTTTTGAGCAAGTTGCTCCTGCTGGACTTGAATCTTGTGAATCAAACTGAACTTTTGGTGCAAAAAGACATTTTGCAGCTGTGTCTTTGTACAGTCAGCACAAATTTACTGTGACTTTGACTTATAAACAGACTATTTACAAAATGAGGTAACCCTCTCCTCTCCTGCTTTCTGCCCCTTCCTCCTCTCTCTCTCTCCTCTCTCTCTCCATATGCCTCTTTTTCTCTCTTTGTCTTGTTGCAGACTTCAGCAAAGCCCCACTGTAATTAGGGCTGCTAGCCGCTGAGTTGCAGATTCTTTTCTGTGGAGATGGGAGTTTTCTTTCCCCCCTCCTCCTCTTAACTTTTTCATCCAGTTGACCAAAGCAGCTGACTGTTTGTTGTGTTACGGGAGTGTGTGGGGACACTGAGCAGGCCACAGAGGGTGTTAGAGTTGTAAGAGATGTCAGAAGGTGGTTAACTAGGCGACATTTTTCATTCACACGCACATCCTCACACCTGCACCATCAAAGACCTCCGAGTTGCACCCATGGTGAGAAATGTGACTCCTCATTCTTTCTCCCGACTCACCGTCTTTTCACATCCTGCTTTTTTCTGAGTGTCCTTCTCCTCCCGACTCCTCCCATCCTCCCCCATCTCTCCTCTCCTCTCCTCCTCGTGTTGTTTTGGTTTTGGGGAAATGAGAACCAGATGTTGCTTATTGTGCAGAAGCCAGATGTGGCTGCTTTTGGAGATTAGCTGACAGGCCTCTGTAGTTTCACCCCGCAGACCAGAAACAGGGAGGGTTTCCTGGCACATTTTGAGTGGAACGGGGGTCCGGGAGGATGAGCAGCGCCCCGCTGCAGAGTGGAGGGTCTGATTCAGCAACTTGTTCCCAAAGACCGCTTCCTGACCTGACCTGGGTGTTCCTGGACGGAGGGCAGCTCTGAGTAGCATGTTCGACAAAAATCACACAGCCTGAACATTTTGAACTGTGCATGACTGTATGAGAACTGGCTCTGCAGGCTGCAATTATCTTTGTTTGTTGCTGGACAGTAAACCACGTGGCTTCGTTAGACTTTAACCTATTTTATACAGTCTATGACTTTAACACATCACATCGGGCCCCAAACGCTACACTACTGCAAACTAACTACTGATGACCCCACGAAAATTAGACTGTGCAAACAAGGATGAAAAGTTGCAATAACAATTAAAAAACACACAGAAATACAGAGTATTAACTTGAGCAAAACTAGATTACTGTATCAAACCTTGCTAGCATGAATTACTAGGTTTAATTTTATCCAAAACTTATTTAAGTACAAAACTATGACAGCGTGTAAGTATGAAAAAAATAAATAAATACGGACCTGGGGGAGGGGGGTCAATTTCAAGAAAAAAGTGGCAAATTTACTAGATTAAAGTGGCAAATCTGTGAGAAAAAATCGCAGCTTGATGAGATTTAAAGTGGCAAATCTACGAGAAAAAAATGCAGCTTAACGAGATTTAAAGTGATAAATCTACAAGAAAAAGTCGCAGCATGACGGGATTTAAAGTGTCAAATCTGCGAGAAAAAAAATTGCAGTTTGACAAGATTTAAAGTGGCAAATCTATGAGAAAAAAGTTGCAGCTTGACGACATTTAAAGTGGCAAATCTACGAGAGAAAAAATCGCAGCTTCTCGACATTTAAAGTGGCAAATATCTACAAGAAAATAGTCACAGCTTAACGAGATTTAAAGTGGAAAATCTGCGAGAGAAAAAAATCGCAGTTTGACAAGATTAAAGTGGCAAATCTATGAGAAAAAAGTTGCAACTTCACGAGATTTAAAGTGTCTCCCTAACCTGAAATTAAAAGGGAGGAAATAATGAAGCAGTATTCAGTTGGTTGCTATCTGCTACCTCACCACTAGATGTCACTAAATCCCACAAACACAATACAACTTTAAGTCAAAGATGTGAGTACTTTTTTTCCAACTGCAGCCTTCATTCCACTTTAAATCTCATCTTTATCTTCAACAGAACAAACTCTTATTGAAGCAGAAGCATTTTAACAAACTGATATGAGACGAAAGTCACAATCATCTGTCCTGTTGCCATAAAATACAGTACGGGGCTAATAAGTTAGGACGATTCTATGGGCCCGTGAGAAATAAAATCTAATTCCAGTTGTTTTGGGCAAGTTGCTCCTGCAGGGACTTTATACTACTACTACTACTACTACTACTACTACTACTACTACTACTACTACTACTACTACTACTACTTCTACTAATAATAATAATAATAATACATTGCATTTATACACTGCAAAAAAGGTGTGTCTAAAACCAGATAAAAACACTAAATCTGAGGGAAATGATCTTGCTGCATGGACAGATAATTTCACTTGACAAGATTTCTTAAATTAAGATTATTAAATCTAGAAATAAGCATGTTGCACGCTTAAAATAAGAAATTAACTCTTAAAACCAGATAAATTAAAGCTGCAAGCAGCGATGAACTGGCCCGAGCAGAGTGACCTGACGATTATTTGTTTCTTACCAAGATAAAAAAAAATTTGGATTTAGAAGTGTTAGATATATTTTAAGAGTTAATATCTTATTTTAAGCGTTCAACATGCTTATTTCTAGATTTAACAATCTTAAGTTAAGAAATCTTGTCAAGTGAAATTATCTGTCCATGCAGTATGATAATTTCCCTCAGATTTAGTGTTTTTATCTTGTTTTTAGACACACATTTTGTGCAGTGTATAGCGCTTTTCTCAACACTCAAAGACACTTACTTGGCTTGAATCTTTTCTGTTTTGAAGTGACTCAAATTGAACTTTTGGTGTAAATGGACATTTTGCAGAGACGCTGAGCAGCTGTGCCTTTGTACAGTCAGCACTTTGACTTATAAACAGACTGTTTACAAAATGAGGTAACCCTCTCCCATCTCGCTCTCTGCCCCCTTCATCACTGTAGAGACTCTACACCATGGGTCTCAAACTCGCGGCCCTCGTGACGATATTTTGTGGCCCCCACCTTGATATGAAAGTTTAATGTGAGTTTTATATGAATGGCACTTTACCGTGTTGTGTGTGGAAGGTCCCTTTAATTACTTTTTTGGTCATTTTGTGTCTTTTTTGGGGTCACTTTGTGTCTTTTTTGCTAATTCTGTGTAGCCATATTGTCATTTTGTGACTTTTTTGTAGTTTTGTGGTTTTTTTTGGTAATTTTGTGTCTTTTTTAATAATGTGTATTTTTTAATAATGTTGTGTCTTTTTTGTCATTTTGTGTCTTTTTTGTAGTTTTGTGGGTTTTTTTGGTAATTTTGTGTCTTTTTTAATAATGTGTATTTTTTAATAATGTTGTGTCTTTTTTGTCATTTTGTGTCTTTTTTGGTCATTTTGTGTCTTCTTTAAGTAATTTAGTTATTTTTCTGTCATTGTGTGTCTTTTTTGCTAATTCTGTGTATTTTTTTAGTCATTTAGTGTCTTTTTGTCATTTTGTGTCTTTTTTTTTGGTCATTTTGATTCTGCCTCTAGCGGCCCCCAGGTAATCTGAGTTTGAGACCCCTGCTCTACACACTCCTGAGGCTCTTCTGCTATACTTCATATTTCCATTTTGTGCTATTTTGTACTTCTACTATGCTACATTTCAGAGGCAAATTCTGCACTTTCAAATTCTGCAACTGTCAGGAGAGAAGGAGGAGGAAAAGAAAAAGGTTACAGTAGAAAGTAAATGGTGCCATAATGTAGGTCACCCAAACAAAGTCTCAGGTTGAATTGCAAGCAGCTGTCCTGGCCACTTCCTGCCTGGCACGCAGCAGAGTGCTGAGCTCCATGGTTGTTCCTGCAGCGCCCAGACAGACGGACCAGTTCAGCAGTAAAATGGCTGACAGAGAGACAGAGAGACAGAGAGAGAGAGAGAGAGAGAGAGAGAGACAGAGAGACAGAGAGAGAGAGAGAAAAGGAGGAGAAAGTGGAGGAGAAGCCAACATGGCTGCCAGAGGTCTCATCTGTGTTAATTTCCGTGTCCGACAAGATAAAACAGAGTTCAGATGTTCGGCAGATGAAGTCGGTCGAACCTCCAAACTGACATTCAGACGTTCAGACGCTGCAGGAGTGAAAATGACAGGATTCATTTCTCCTCCTGATTTCTGATCAGCTGCAACTTCTACAGGATTTAGAAATGAAAGAAGACAAAAAGACACACACACACACACACAAACATACATGCACACTAACACACACAATAACACACACTTACACGCACACACAAACACACACACACACACACAAACACACACAATAACACACATACACTAACACAGACACACACACACACACACTCTAACAGACACTAACACACACACACACACACACTAACACGCACACACAAACACACAAAATAACACACATACACTAACACAGACACACTCTAACAGACACTAACACACACACACACACACACACACACACACACGCACACTAACACACACAATAACACACACTAACACGCACACACACAAACACACACACACACACACACACACACACTAACACACACGCACACACACACACACACACACACACTAACACACACACACACACACACATACACACACACACACACACACACACACACACTGTAGTGAAGTGGCAGAGATGAAGGTTTCTGGCTCGTTATAATTTACTGGATTCAGAGTTTACTGATTTCCTAGAAAGAAATTCTTTGGAAGGTTCCTGGAAAGTGCTACAGTCTTTGGTTATAATTATAGGGAGTAGAGACGTTGATAAATTGCTGCTTTAATAATAAACTAATCCTTAAATCTGCAGCATTTGTTCCCAGTCTGGGTCAGGAAGTCTCCCAAAGGCCATCCAGTGAATCTCAGGGGCTGGGAGACAATTAACAGCACAGAAAAAAGAACATTTGCTCCAAAATATTATGTTTCTCCAGAAGTCCTTTATTGAGTGTGCTTGAAAGAGCTCACTATATACCATTCACCGGTCTTACTAATCCTAGATTTTATTCTTCTGTTTCCTCCATGTTTTTTTCAGTCGACTACATCTCCCGGAGTTTTGGTCGCACATTCACTAAAAAGGTTCAGCTCGGCCATGACAAGTGTGCTATGACTTTTCTAAGGGTTTCGGCAAAAACACGCCAAAAAATCCCCCCAGTGTAACCCTATGGAGAGTCTAGAGTGGATGACATCATCGCTAGAGTGCA